>NC_092178.1:34749765-34907265 GCF_045791955.1 Oncorhynchus clarkii lewisi | reverse complement strand
GTATATGTTTGAGTGCATGTCTGGCACTATTACATGTGTGTGTGTGTGTGTGTGTGTATTTGAAGGAGAGTGTATGTATATGCATGTGTACAAACACCTGCACGGCATCAGCCTCAGGCAAACTGGCATTAGTTGTAAAAACACAGCCCCTCAGTGTCATTCAAACATACTTTTTACTATGTTTTATTTTGACTTTATTTTGGACTTTTATCTTCTTCTTAGCCAGACATGGAAACAGGTATACGTCAAAGGAGATGATTTGAGGTCTGTGCACGCGAAACATCCATTTTGGTTTCCAGATTCCATGTCAATTTTTAGGGGCCATGTAGCACGTACCCTCTCTCTGTTTTCTTGTAAACAGATTTAAATGACTAGCTAGCCCATTCCTGAGCAGATAGACTCTTTCCAAAGCCTAATGGAATAGTCTCTTTGTGAGAGAGATTCCAGAGTATAAGAAGCAGATGGAGATGTTTGTTATCCCAACACTGAGATTGCTGTTATTATCGTTGGGGAATAATAGGGGGAAATGGAATTCCTGCTTGGTGCTCCCCCCCCCCCCCCCCCACACCTATTTAGAAGACGTGGAATGGGAATAGTCTTCCTGTGCGTTCACGAAGATCAGCTGGAGAGATGGTAAAACAGGGAGGATGTAGAGAGATTCCAGGTAAGGGCGTCACCTCCTTGATTCAGTTACAGTAACGTTTAAGCAGACCTTATCTCGCCACCACCGAGTGCTGGACATCCAGCAAGGATATTAGCTCCACGTTAGGCAGGACCAAGACGACTGGACGCACTTGTTGAAAAGGTCATCTTAGGAGTAGCTTTGCTACTGTGTGTGTGTGTGTGTGTGTGTGTGTGTGTGTGTGTGTGTGTGTGTGTGTGTGTGTGTGTGTGTGTGTGTGTGTGTGTGTGTGTGTGTGTGTGTGTGTGTGTGTGTGTGTGTGTGTGTGTGTGTGTGTGTGTGTGTGTGTGTGTGTGTGTGTGTGTGTGTGTGTGTGTGCGTCCATGCCCAGAGGTGTCATGCATGCCAATTGAAACTAAGGAGGCATGAGCATCCTCAATTTTGTAGGATAAAAATGTACAAGACACACCAACGATATTACATTTGGGCATCAAATGCCCACTCCAAAAAAATGTTGCATGCTCAGATCCGTCTGTGCGTGTTTATCCATGTGTATGTGAGAGACGGACAGCAAGCCTGGGGTGGGGTGTGGGCGTACGGGCCAGGGAGAATGTACAGTATATGCTTAGCCCCGCCGCGTGTTTTACCTCCTCAGGTCAGCTCACAGGGGGCCCGGCAAGGCGGATGGATTCAAGCTCCCGTTGAGGTTTGATACATGATTTATTCATCCCGCCCACCACGAAACGCACCATGCCAGTTACCCAGTTAGTCTCTAGTGACGGAGCACTCTGACATTTGATCCAAACGCTCCCTTATTTGGGGATGACGGTGAGTGGAGGTGAACTGGGAAGAAGTACTGTATGCATCCAAATAGAGGATAAATCATGGATTTATCGGCGAGATCATCATTTTGTTATTTTGTGCCGTTTTCTTTATTGGAAAATGATGTGTTAACTAAATTAAGTGATGGGGCCGTTTTCACAGGGAAGCTGGTTGGTGATGATATTGTGTGTGTGTGTGAGAAGGGAAGGAGACAGTAGGCCTGTGCCTTTGTGTGGATTTGTGTCAGTGGGGGATTTCATGTGGCAGTGTAAGCATGTGATTAGATGTGTGTGTGTGTGTGTGAGAGAGAGAGAGCGTTTATGCGTGAGTGCTGTGTGTGATAGTGTTTGTACGTCATCCTCCCGGTTGGCTTGTGTATTGGCGGCCGAGGTGGGTTCATCTCACCCACATGAACAGATGCCATAGGGACAGACGGACACAGTGCCAACCTGACACTGGGCATCGGTGCTGGGCAAGGGTAACCTTCCTAGTTTACCCCTAGTCCTGCCTGCCAGGAGGGGAGCTGTGCCAGGGAGAGGCTGCACCCTCCCCCTCTTCTCCTCCACCTACCCAGTTTACTCTGAATCCAGCTGCCAGAGTGTCTAAGCCGGCAAGGGGGGGGGGGGGGGAGAGAGAGAGAGAGAGAGAGAGAGAGAGAGAGAGAGAGAGAGAGAGAGAGAGAGAGAGAGAGAGAGAGAGAGAGAGAGAGAGAGAGAGAGAGAGAGAGAGAGAGAGAGCTAAAGAGAGAGCTAAAGAGAGAGCTAAAGAGAGAGCTAAAGAGAGAGAGAGAATGGGAGAGCTAGAGAGAGAGATAGAGCTAAAGAGAGAGGATGAGAGAGTAATAGAAAATGGGTATTGAAACAGTGAGATCAGAATTAGAGAGGAGAGAGAAAAAGAGAGACGAGTAGAGAAAGGGAAATGTTTGCAGCATCAGTAACACCCTGGTAAGTATGCATGTAGGGCCTTCTCATGATTGTGTCTTATTGGCAACCACAACTTGGCTGGGCTTCGGTAACTGTAGCAGCCAATTGTCGGCCCCAAAAAAATTGAAGCCAAATAATAACACCACCAGTCACGATCCACAGTAGGTGAGCCAGGAAATACTCAAGACTCAAAAAGAACCATAGGCCAGCCATCAAAAAAATAAACGGACCATTCAAACTGCACGGAACCAAACCACTTTCAATAAATGCTTATTTCTCAAGGCTAGAAGGAGATTACTTAAATCTCTTTCTCTGCCATGAAAAAAATAACACTTTTCAGACTAGAGTGTGCGTCCATAGAGGATTCATAATAACCAGAGACTACCACTTACGTTTAAACATAGACAGGTTAGCACGTCACAAATGATGTACACGCTTCAATGTGGCAGAAGTCTGTATGTTGTGACTCTGGATGGCCAGAGAGCTAGCAACAATGACAAGAGGCTGACATGTGAGGAATCGTAGGTGGCTCGTTTCAGCTAGTTTTATCTCGTTGCCAAAAATGTGCTAGGTAATTAACCAACAACTGTACCAATGTATTTGAGACAACAAGTCCTCATTGTGCAAAATGTATATTCTTTCAATGAAACATTGGAGATTAAAAAGAGTTTACATGTTGTCAACAATCTAAGCCAAACCTGTTTTGCTCCATAGTTGCATGCGCCAATTGCTCAACACAAATTCTCTTAAATTCCCAATAAACCGAGTAGACGTGGACATAATATTATGACAACGTTGCTTATTGCCATTGTACAGTAGAGTAGCTCTTGCCTAGACCAGCAAGCCACTCGTCTCCTCTCCCCCAGGAGTCTCCTCTCATCGTTTGACCCTCCAGCTGTGACCCATATTTCCTAGTGTATCTGTTGGTCAAAAGACCCATCCCGTCTGTGCGCCCAAGCTTATCTAACTCAGGAGGCAAATAACCCCATTAACACACGTGCAGCGGCTCAGCGTTAATATATTCAATAATTTGTAGTCTGTGGATCTATAGCTCTCTAATCTCTGTGGTTGGTCTAGTGGAGTAGACAAAACTGCTGCTGTTGTTTTCTGGGGGAAAAAGCCCTACTGTTAAGAGAGGTTGAACGGAGCTACCATCCCCCTTACCCCGTCAGCCGCCACACACACACATACTGTATGTATGCATACACATGTACATACGCACATACACACCGGACAATACTTGGAGTAAGAGCACTAGTGCAAGGCAGTGGGGAAATGTGGTCTGATGATGGTGTCTGATACAGACGCTACACTGTACTATAATTGTGTGTGTGTGTGTGCGCGGGGGTGCGTGTGTGTGTGTGTGTGTGTGTGTGTGTGTGCGCGGGGGTGCGGGTGTGTGTGTGTGTGTGTGTATATGTGTGTGTGTGTGTGTGTGTGTGTGCGCGCGGGGGTGCGGGTGTGTGTGTGTGTGTGTGTGTGTGTGTGTGTGTGTGTGTGTGTGTGTGTGTGTGTGTGTGTGTGTGTGTGTGTGTGTGTGTGTGTGTGTGTGTGTGTGTTGTGTGTGTGTGTGTGCGCGCGCGCGCGCGCGGGGGTGCGGGTGTTCACTCATGGGCAAAAAACAGGGAATTAATGTGCAGCTGGTCAGTGTTTGAGAGCATTTAATTTTCCCAGTGTGCGGCTGTGTCTGCTTCAGTCTGTGTGAATGGTGAATGACGCGTCTGCCAAGCATCTCCTCAGACAGGAAACTGTCAGGTCTGGGCAGCAGCAGCTCTGGCCCAACGTGACAGAGCACAGCATGGTAACTTCCTGCGTCTGCCCATCATACGGACACCATCGCTGCCCGCCAAGCTCGCCGCATAATCACATCGGCAGCTGTAATAGGGGGAAGAGAGAGTGACAAATCTCATTACAGACGCAGGCTCGGTCGGTTTTTATGAAGCCGGCCATCTTATTTATTTCCCTCAATGAAGATTGATGTTTTGCTATGAGAGAAGTAATGTGATAAGCGGCCTGGGACTGTGCCGACGCTGGCTCGAGGGACAGAACACAGTTGTTGTCCCGCTTGTTCGTTCAGCATGCCGCAGAGGGTGACGTCACCTCTCGCTTTTGTCTCACGTAGTCAGCGTGTGGTGTCTGCGTGGGCTCTCTGACCAATGCCTCCCTCGTGGTGAGTGTTGAAGAGGCTCGAATCAACGGCGATAGGCTCTCTTTACACACTGTAACAATTTGGCTAGTTCCAGAACTTTGGGAAGCACAGTCGTAGAAGTAGTGCTGGGCTCGTCGCTGAAATCGGCAAGCCTACAAGGAAACACGGCGTCAGGTATAATAAATATAACACAACACTCAAGCCTACAATCTTACATGTGCCATATTAATGCACAGATTGCCATAGTGGTCATCTCGACTTAATGGGTTGTTGTTAAAAGATGGATGGATTGTGTTGGGCTAGTGGACAGACAAACACAGACAGATAAAGACACCCAGTCGAATCAATTTCATGTTTGGCGAAATGAAAAGGCATAGGGAGGAGCATGTACAACGGTATGATTACAGTAGGCACAATGGTATGATTATTTGAGTGGCAGCCCTACGTGTGCGAAACAGGTTGCAACCAATTACATGTAAATTACCATGCTAATGGTTAGCCCTATTAGTGCTGGTGTCTCCTACACATAATTACCCAAATGTTTATGCTTATGCAGTCCAAGTGAGGAATAGCAGCACCCCTCCATGGAACAATGAGGCTGCTTAGGAAAGAGCTACTCTATGTCATTTACATAATTATAATTTAGACCAGCGGTAGGTAGGTAGGGAGGGAGGGAGGTGAGATCATTTGAAAGTGACATTTAGAAAATTATAACATTATTTTCTAGCCACGGGTCCATATTCAATTTTTCCAGGAAGTGAGAGATTTCGGTAGCAGTTAACGAAAATACTGGGGTTGCCTTACCCTAAAGAGTATATTGCCTATTCCTTTTCATGCTATTCATCACACTAAGCTGTTGTCTCTGATCCTAGAACAGAAATAAGCTCTCTGATATTCTAACGGGTGCTAACGAATAGCTTAGCTTGCCTCACAATCCCCCCCCCCCCCCCTGTCCTCCCTCCTCCTCCTATCCATAGTGATGGGATTGCCTTGCCTTGGTGTGTTCTTCAGCTCATTGATCTGTGTTACCATTACCAACAGCGAGACACCCACAGATCCTTTCAGATCCCTACATGGGAAGTCAATATAGAACACAAAACACATGCAGTGAAGTCAATATAGGACGAGCGCGTATACCCACAAGCTCACACACACACACACCAATACACATCTTTAAACAGGTTGTGTATTTTTACTTTGAGGGTCCTTTTTCGAGCCACTTAGGTCATTGTTTATTTCAGCAAACAAAGCCTACACACAACCCAGTGCATGGTAATGCACAGTGCAGAAGGCTACCACGTTTGTTAGCGTGAGAGAGACCACAGAGAGATGGAAAGGATGGCGAGATAGAGAGGCGTGACAGCTTGAAGTGCTCTGGGCATTAGGAGACCACGCTCGATGAGGTTTAATTTCCTTCTGATGTCCTAACACCAGTCAGCCACAGAGAGAGGGATTGGGCATGCACAGTGTGTGTGTGTGTGTGTGTGTGTGTGTGTGTGTGTGTGTGTGTGTGTGTGTGTGTGTGTGTGTGTGTGTGTCCATACTAGGGTATAATTAGTAAGATGGGTAAAATAAACAAACCTTCAGATTGTTGTGTTATGTCCATAAGAGTATGTTTATTGCTCTGTTGTCAAAATGTAGTCTGAGTTACATAATGGAAGCACTGCAGTTACAGCGCAGCAACGGACACTACTAATCCTAGATTCCCAGTCTGCTCAGACTGTACAGTAGGCATCCCACCAGTGGGAGCTGAACACTAATCATCTTATTCTCACAAGCTTTGCCATTGACCTGCTTCTCATGTTGCCTGATAAAAGCTTTTTAGCTGAAACACTGTGCGTCTTTGATCATTTAGGATTATCTTGCACTTCTAACTTCCATTTTCCTCCAATAATAGCTGAATGTTTTCTAGATCCAGTTTTTCGCTTCATTTTGTGTTACTTGGATTGTGAGGCAGCAGTAGATTACTTATTTTGCAATTGACAAGGGGGAATCCAGTTAACTTGAAATGGTCACTCCCCAGAGTGCAATGTCATTTCTTTGGGCCTCAGGTGAACACATTAGCAATTTTGAGCTGATATTGGTGGAAATGTATTCCTGATATGCATCCAAATGACCTCACTGTCTTCACATTGGAGTCAAACTCTTCAGAGGTGACTTCAACAAAGTCGTCAGGTAATTGGAAAAGAAATGGCTACAAAAAAAAGGGAACGCATGCAGCCATATGCGCATACTATTTGAATAGCAAATTGAATTTTCAGCTGCCCTCCACGAAGCTGCCTACTTAACAAAACTGCCGAATTTGTCTACCCTCGAAAATGTTTTCATTTCATGTTAGTACGCGTTCACACACTGTTTCATATTTAATGACGAGATGGTGGAGAAAGAAAGTTCAGCCAAGGTTTAAGAAGAATATTTTTCATTCACACATCTCCGGAAATCCCAAGGAGGACCCCAATCGGATGGCATGAATATTCACTTTGAATTTGCATGCTCTTAGCTCCTCATCTGCATTTGGCCCCCTCACCTTTTGTGATGCATTAATCTTTCAGCGTTCCGTCCCTCTCGGAGCATATGTCATCAATCTGCAGATACATCCTGTTTGTCTGATGCTTCATTTGGTTTGAATGTAATCAATTATGTAAATGTCTCTGTTGTCGCAGGAAATTGAACAGCAGCGCAGACTCGGGTTCGGGAGAGGAACGGAGATGTTGACACTACCTCTTATCATGCGGTGTACATAAAGCGCTCTTAAAGTAGCTGTCTGTGTTCGGGATGCGGCGGACTAATGATGACAGCGTGCATTACGACTCATCAATTTGTACTTTATGATTGACAGGTAGTTCAAAAGTAGACATGTGGGTTCTGGGAGGGAGAGTAGCTCATACAACAGTGTGCTGTTTGGAGTGCTGCGTCAAATAGTTTGGGCATTAAATGCACAATGAAACTCAAATATAGCAGACATTATTTTTGCCTTGTTCATAACGCAATGTTTCAACTGTTACAGTGAACTCCAGGTGCATCCTAAGTAAGACAAAAGGTGACACTGAAGGTTTTACACTATAAAAAGGTCAAAACAGTCCAAATATTTTTCCTCCACCAAAAGTGGTTTGAGATGATGTTTGGGAGGGCAGTGGATAATATACAGGGAGGCTACGGCAGGTATTGTGGGTCCATACTGTCACGAATATTACCGAAGGTGGCTCCCCTTCTTGTTCGGGTGGCGGTCGTCGTCGCCGGTCTACTAGCTGCCACCGATCCTTTGTTCTGTGTTCGTTTGGTTTTGTCTAATTGGTTTCACCTGTTCCTTGTTTGGTTGTTAGGGTGGGGTTATTTAAGTTCGTTTAGCCCGCTTCTGTTTGTGCGGGCTTGTTCATCTGTATTTGTGAGAGTGGTTAGTGTTTTGTTGGGTTTTCTCGCTGTCCTAGTATTTCACAATAGGGTACTATTTTGTTTTATAGTTACACCTGTGTTTGGGTATACTATTTTGTTCCTGTGATTTTTTTTGGGACATTAAAGCGTGTTTTTTTTCCTGCATCCTTTGCTCTCTGCACATGACTCCACACCCATTCACTCAATGAGCGTTACAGAAGCCCGCACCTATTATGGAGTCAGCAGGACCAGCAACCACGATGGAGGAGAGAGTCCTTCTTCACACGTCCACCTGCATCGGATCAGCGATGGATCAAATGATGGAGAGGATGGACCGTTGGGAGAGGAGTGGTCTCCCTACTATCCCACCTACCCTCCCACCAGCAACTCTACCATCTCCCCCAGCGGAATCCAGTACCAGTGCTCTGCGCATTACGCCTCCGAGGGAGTACGAAGGAGCGGCGGCGAGGTGCCAGGGATTCCTGCTTCAACTAGATCTCTACCTGGCCACCGTTCGGCCGGCTCCCTCAGACGAGTAGAGCGTGAGTGTCCTCGTCTCTTGCCTTACGGGTAGAGCCCTGGAGTGGGCCAATGCTGTCTGGAACGGGCCCGACTTAGCGAGGGGTGACTATCCGGAGTTCACCCGCCGTTTCCGGGCCATGTTCGATCACCCTCCGGAGGTCCGAGCGGCGGGTGAGAGGTTGTTCCATCTCCGGCAGGGGACGAGGAGCGCGCAGGACTTTGCGCTGGATTTCCGGACCTTGGCCGCTGGAGCAGGGTGGAACGACAGGGCCCTGGTAGACCAGTACAGGTGTAGCCTGAGAGAGGACATCCGCAGGGAGCTGGCTTGTCGGGACACTACGCTCAGCCTGGATGAACTGATAGACCTGTCGATCCGGTTAGACCATCTGCTAGCTGCTCGTGGACGTTCTGAAAGGGTCCTGTTAGTTCCACCTCCTGACCCTCCCGCTCCTATCCCAATGGAGCTAGGAGGGGCCGCATCTAGGGAGATCGGAGGAGGAGGCTCCTCCTGTACCAGTTGTGGCCGGAGAGGGCACACTTCAGGTCGGTGCTGGAGGAGTTCATCTGGGAGTCGAGAGGGCAGGCAGAACACTCCTCGGTTACCCCAGGTGAGTCAGCACCACACTCTCCCAGAGTTTCCTGTTGGTCACATGTTTTTATTAATTTGTTTCCTTAAATTTTTTCCCTCTCTCCAGCATAAGCATATCTTTCAATCCTTCGTTGGCGAGATTCTCAGAGACCTGCACGGACAGGGTGTGGTGTATATTGATGATATTTTGATCTACTCCGCTACACGGAGTAGATCATGTGCATGCGTCTTGGTCGACTGCTGGAGCATGATCTGTACGTGAAGGCGGAGAAATGTGAGTTTTCCAAACGAGCCGTTTCCTTCCTGGGTTATCGCATTTCCAGCTCGGGGGTGGTAATGGAGGGTGACCGCGTCAAGGCCGTGCGTAATTGGCAGACTCCGACCACGGTAAAGGAGGTGCAGCGGTTCTTAGGGTTTGCCAATTACTACCTGAGGTTTATCCGGGGTTCTGGTCAGGTAGCAGCTCCTATTACCTCACTGCTGAAGGGGGGGCCGGTGCGTTTGCAGTGGTCAGCAGAGGCGGACGGAACTTTCCGTAGGTTGAAGGCGCTGTTCACTGAGGCGCCAGTGTTGGCGCATCCGGACCCTTCTTTGGCGTTCATAGTAGAGGTGGACGCATCCGAGGCTGGGGTTGGAGCGGTGCTCTCACAGCGCTCGGGTACGCCACCAAAGCTCCGCCCCTGTGCTTTTTTTTCGAAGAAGCTCGGGCCAGCGGAGTGGAATTATGATGTGGGGGACAGGGAGTTGTTGACTATGGTTAAGGCCCTGAAGGTGTGGAGACACTGGCTTGAGGGGGCTAAGCACCCTTTCCTCATCTGGACTGACCACCGTAACCTGGAGTATATCAGATCAGCTAGGAGACTGAATCCTCGTCAGGCAAGGTGGGCCATGTATTTCACCAGATTTCGTTTTACAATCTCGTATCGACCAGGTTCCCAGAACACTAAGGCCGACGCGCTGTCCCGCCTCTATGACACTGAGGACCGGTCCATCGATCCTACTCCCATCATTCCGGCGGCGAAACTGGTGGCACCAGCAGTATGGAAGGTGGATGCGGACATCGAGCGGCCGCTAAGGGAGGAACCTGTGCCTCCACAGTGTCCGGAGGGTTGTAGGTACTCGCTGTTCGTGATCAATTGATTCGATGGGCTCATAGTCTACTCTCGTCGGGTCACCCGGGTATTTCAAGGACAGTGCGAGGTCTTAGGGGGATGTACTGGTGGCCCATCTTGGTGAGGGGTGTGCGATTCTATGTCTCCTCCTGTTCGGTGTGCGCCCAGAGTAAGGCTCCTAGGCACCTTCCACGAGGGAAGTTACAACCTCTCCCCGTTCCACAACGGCCGTGGACCCATCTATCGGTGGATTTTCTTACCGACCTTCCCCCCTCTCAGGGGAACACAACGATCCTGGTTGTTGTGGAACGGTTCTCTAAATCCTGCCGTCTTATCCCGTTGCCCGGTCTCCCAACGGCCCTGCATACTGTGAAAAGACTGCTCTTTTCACCCATGTCTTCCGGCACTATGGGGTGCCCGAGGATATTGTTTCTGATCGGGGTCCCCAGTTTATCTCCCGTGTGTGGAAGGCATTTATGGAACGTCTGGGGGTCTCGGTCAGCCTGACCTCAGGGTATCACCCGGAGAGTAATGGGCAAGTGGAGAGAGTGAACCAGGAGGTGGGTAGGTTTCTGCGGTCGTATTGCCAGGACCGGCCAGGGGAGTGGGCGAGATACATCCCCTGGGCAGAAATGGCCCAGAACTCATTTAAGCCACTCCTCTACCAACATGTCACCATTTGAGTGTGTGTTGGGGTACCAGCCGGTCCTGGCACCATGGCATCAGAGCCAGACTGAGGCTCCTGTGGTGGAGGAGTGGGTGCAGCGCTCTAAGGAGACCTGGAGGGCTGTCCAGGAGTCATTGCGCCAGGCGAGTGGACAGCAGAAGAGCGCTGACCGTCACCGCAGTGAGGCCCCCGTGTTTGCACCGGGGGACAGGGTCTGGCTCTCGACCCGAAACCTGCCCCTCCGCTTGCCCTGCCGGAAGCTGGGTCCGCAGTGTGTAGGGCCATTTAAAGTCCTGAGGAGAATAAACAAGGTTTGTTATCGATTATTACTTCCTTCGTATTATCGCATTAACCCCTCGTTTCATGTCTCTCCTCAGGCCGGTGGTAGCTGGTCCCATGCAGGAAGGTGAGGTTCCGGAGGTCCCTCCGCTCCCTCTGGACATCGAGGGGTCCCCGGCGTACACGATACGAGCTATTCTGGACTCAAGACGCCGGGTGAGGCGCCTGCAGTACCTCGTTGACTGGGAGGGGTACGGTCCGGAGGAGAGGTGCTGGGTCCCGGTGGGGGATATTCTGGATCCATCTATGTTGAGAGGGTTCCATCGCCTCCATCCGGATCGCCCTGCGCCTCGGCCCCCTGGTCGTCCCCGAGGTCGGCTGCGCGTCGGGGGGGGGGGGGGGGGGTACTGTCACGAATATTACCGAAGGTGGCTCCCCTTCTTGTTCGGGTGGCGCTCGGCGGTCGTCGTCGCCGGTCTACTAGCTGCCACCGATCCTTTGTTCTGTGTTCGTTTGGTTTTGTCTAATTGGTTTCACCTGTTCCTTGTTTGGTTGTTAGGGTGGGGTTATTTAAGTTTGTTTAGCCCGCTTCTGTTTGTGCGGGCTTGTTCATCTGTATTTGAGAGTGTGGTTAGTGTTTTGTTGGGTTTTCTCGTTGTCCTAGTATTTCACAATAGGGTACTATTTTTTTTTTAAATAGTTACACCTGTGTTTGGGTATACTATTTTGTTCCTGTGATTTTTTTTTTTTGGACATTAAAGCGTGTTTTTTCCCCCACATCCTTTGCTCTCTGCGCATGACTCCACACCCATTCACTCATTGAGCGTTACACATACTCATATAAACTCAGCAAAAAAAGAAAATGTCCTCTCAATGTCAACTGCGTTTTATTTTCAGCAAACTTAACACGTGTAAATATTTGTATGAACATAACAAGATTCAACAACTAAGACATAAACTGAACAAGTTCCACTGACATGGGACTAACAGAAATGGAATGTGTCTCTGAACAAACCCCACTCTTCTACCAAGGCACCTGCAAGTTCTCGGACATTCCTGGGGGGGAATGGCCCTAGCCCTCACCCTCCGATCCAACAGATCCCCGGACGTGCTCAATGGGATTGAGATCCGGGCTCTTTACTGGCCATGGCAGAACACTGACATTCCTGTCATGCAAGAAATCACGCGCAGAACGAGCAGTGTGGCTGGAGGGTCATGTCAGGATGAACCTGCAGGAAGGGTACCACATGAGGGGGGAGGATGTCTTCCCTGTAACGCACAATGTGGAGATTGCCTGCAATGACAAGTTCAGTTTGATGATTCTGTCACACACCGCCCCAGACACTGACGGACCCTCCACCTCCAAATCGATTCCGCTCCAGATTACAGGCCTCGGTGTAACGCTCATTCCTTCGACGATAAACGCAAATCCGATCATCACCCCAGGTGAGACAAAACTGCGACTTGTCAGTTAAGAGCACTTCTTGACAGTCCTGTCTGGTCCAGCGACGGTGGGTTTGTCCCCATAGGCGACGTTGTTGCCGGTGATGTCTGGTGAGGACCTGCCTTACAACAGGCCTACAAGCTCTCAGTCCAGCCTCTCTCGGCCTATTGCGGACAGTCTGAGCACTGATGGAGGGATTGTGCGTTCCTGGTGTAACTCGGGTAGTTGTTGCCATCATGTACCTGTCCCGCAGGTGTGATGTTCGGATGTACCAATCCTGTGCAGGTGATGTTACATGTGGTCTGCCACTGCGAGGATGATCAACTGTCCGTCCTGTCTCCCTGTAGCGCTGTCTTAGGGGTCTCACAGTACGAATATTGCAATTTATTGCCCTGGCCACATCTGCAGTCCTCATGCCTCCTTGCAGCATGCCTAAGGCACGTTCACACAGATGAGCAAGTACCCTGGGCATCTTTCTTTTGGTGTTTATCAGAGTCGGTAGAAAGGCCTCTTCAGTGTCCTAAGTTTTTATAATTGTGACCTTAATTGCCTACCGTCTATAAGCTATATGTCTCTTAACGACCATTCCACAGGTTCATGAAATGTTTATGGTTCATTGAACAAGCATGGGAAACAGAGTTTAAACCCTTTACAATGAAGATCTGTGAATTAAAAAAAAAATGTAACAAATTATCTTTGAAAGACAGGGTCCTGAAAAAGGGCCGTTTATTTTTTTGCTGAGTTTAGCATCTGGAAAGATATATATTATTAAGAACAAAATGGTAGCTATTGCAATCGAAAGTTGGCAGCTAATAAAGTTTCCAAGGTGTCTGAATAGCCTTATCAATCCTGCTGCCAGCTATCAACCACAATCTACCTCCAGTAGCTTTAAGAGTGCTTTGGGGTGAAAATGACCTGCTATCTGATACTTCAAGGTTCTGCAAAGAAATTTCACATCAGTCCTACCCAGTGCTCTCTATTGGGCTTGGCAAAGGTTATTCTTCGGCAATCATATTCAGTTCGGGAGACCCAATCTTACCTGCAATTCTGAGACTATCTTCCAGCATCAATGTGTAAACAAAGGTGGTGAAAAGATCTGACTTAGGTTCTCTCTCTCTCTCTCTCTCCAAGCTCAAGCTTTCTCTCTCCAAGCTCAAGCTCTCTCTCTCCAAGCTCTCTCTAAGCACTCGCTCTCTCTCTCTCCAAGCTCTCTCTAAGCACTCGCTCTCTCTCCAAGCTCAAGCTCTCTCTCTCTCCAAGCTCTCTCTAAGCATTCGCTCTCTCTATCCAAGCTCAAGCTCTCTCTAAGCACTCGCTCTCTCTCTCTCCAAGCTCTCTCTAAGCACTCACTCTCTCTCTCCAAGCTCAATCTCTCTCTAAGCACTCACTCTCTCTCTCTCCAGGCTCTCTCTAAGCACTCACTCTCTCTCTCCAAGCTCAAGCTCTCTCTAAGCACTCGCTCTCTCTCTCTCCAAGCTCAAGCTCTCTCTAAGCACTCGCTCTCTCTCTCTCCAAGCTCTCTCTCTCTCCCCCCCAAGCTCTCTCTCTCTCCAAGCTCTCTCTCTCTCAAGCTCAAGTTCTCTCTCTCCAAGCTCAAGCTCTCCCCCCTCTCTCCCTTTTGGGTGGTGCTACAGTAAAAATGGGTATGGTTGTTACATTGGTAAATGTGGTAACTATAGTGTAGGGCGGGCAGGCGCACACACATTAATACATTACAATAATATATTTGCAATGTACCTGTACAAATGTAAGTATTACATAATTGAATTGGGATTAAAGGCAGACAGGTTAGCGTTTGTCATAAATCTTGTTCTGGCACAACCACAAAGTCATAAAATCTTAGATAGGCCAGCTGACTTTGCAGCTGGCCTATCTAAGGGGGGGGGGGTGGGGGGGGGGGGGTTCGCTCAGTTCTGCCTCCAGGTCAAGACTCATGACAATAAACGTCAACCTGCTTGAGGTGGGTAGGCACATACAGTCAAAATGCACAGAGAAAGAGATTTTGTTGATACAAATAAATATAAAAAAAGATTATTAAAATATTAAAAAAGATTACAAATTATTGTCACAACTGTTTACAATACTACAGTACCTTCCCCTTGTAAGGATAATTACACAAACAAAAAAACAAACAAAAAAGCTTTTTATGAGATTGGAGAACACATTGGGAGGGATCTTAGACCATTCCTCCATACAGAATCTTTCCAGATCTTTGATATCCTTCGTCTGTGTTAATGAACTGCCCTCTTCAATTTAAACCACAGCTTTTCAAAGGGGGTTCAAGTCCAGAGACTGAGATGGACATTGCAAAATGTAGATACTGTGGTCAATTTAATAATTTCTTTGTGGATTTAGATGTGTGCTTGGAGTTATTGTCTTGATGGACGATTGCGGCCAAGATTCAACCTCCTGGCTCTTTGGCCACCACTGGCGGGCCTTGAAGAGCTCTATTTTCATGCCAAATCAAATCAGAAATCAAATAACATTTTATTTGTCACATACACATAGTTAGCAGATGTTATTGCGAGTGTAGCGAAATGCTTGCGCTTCTAGTTCCGACAATGCAGTAATAACCAACGAGTAATCTAACCTAACAATTCCACAACTACTACCTTATACACACAAGTGTAAAGGGATAAAGAATATGTACATAAAGATATGGTGGTGGTGCAGAACGGCATAGGCAAGATGCAGTAGATGGTATCGAGTACAGTATATACATATGAGGGTATGTAAACAAAGTGGCATACTGTAGTTTAAAGTGGCTAGTGATACATGTATTACATAAAGATGCAGTAGATGATATAGAGTACAGTATATACATTTACATATGAGATGAGTAATGTAGGGTAAGTAAACGTTATGTTAAGTGGCATTACAGTGCCACAGCACCGCCTGGAGTTTGCTAAAGTGCATTGGCACTCGGATTGGAACCGGTGCTATGGTCAGATGACATGAAACTAGAGCTCTTTGGAATCAAAAAATTTCAGCAAACACAGACAATTCTCACACCTACGTAAAATATTGGTCCACCAGAGCTGTTGCCAGATAATTGAATGCCGATTTCTCTTCCGTAAGCCATGTCATTTTAGAGAATTTGGCAGAATTTGGCGCCAGCCCAGGACCTCCGCATCCGGCTTCTTCACCTGCGGGATCGTCTGAGACCAGCCGTCCGGACAGCAGATGAAACTGTGGGTTTGCACAAGTGAAGAATTTCTGCACAAACTGTCCTAAACCATCTCAGGAAAGCTCCTCTGGGTGCTCGTCGTCCTCACCGGGATCTTGACCAAACTGTAGTTCGGCGTCGTAACCGACTTCAGTGGGAAATGTTCAGCTTCAATGGTCATTGGCACGCTGGAGAAGTGTGCTCTTCACAGATGAATCCCAGTTTTAATTGTACCAGGCAGATGACAGACAGCGAGCATGGCGTCGTGTGAGTGAGTGGTTTGCTGATTGCAATGTTGTGAACAGAGTGACTCATGGTGGCGGTGGGGTTATGGTATTGGCAGGCATAAGCTACGGACAACGAACACAATTGCATTTTATCGGTGGCAATTTGAACGCACAGAGATACCGTGATGAGATCCTGAGGCTCATTGTCACGCCATTCATCCACTGCCGTCACCTCATGTTTCACTATGATAATGCACGGCCCCGTGTCGCAACAACCTGTATAAAATTCCTGGAAGCTAAAAATGTCCCAGTTCTTCCATGGCCTGCATACTCCAGACATGCCACCAATGGAGCATGTTTGGGATGCTCTGGATCGACGTGTACGACAACGTGTTCCAGTTCCCGTCAATATCCAGCAAATTTGCACAGCCATTGAAGAGGTGTGGAACAACATTCCACAGGCCTCAATCAACAGCCTGGTCAACTCTATGCGAAGGAGATGTGTCACTATGTATGAGGCAAATGGTGGTCACACCAGATACTGACTGGTTTTCTGGTCCATGTCCCTACTTTTTTTTAAACGGTATCTGTATCACCAGTTATGTGAAATCCATAGATTAAGGCCTAATGAATTGAACGTCAATGCACGGATTTCCTTGTATGAACTGTAAAATCTTTGAAATTGTTACATGTTGCATTTATATTTTTGTTCAGTGTACAAATAATCTACATTTTTTTGTAGGGGTTGATAAAAAATTTTATTAGGGCAAATCAGGTCTGACATTTTTAAGTGGAAATTACAAACTCCAGAATACTTTTTAAACCTTGAATGCACTACAAGTTTGCATTTCCTACTGTGCAGGAAAATTCCTGCATCAACGGGTAAATTCAATTGGTAAATTCAATTGATGTGGTAAATTCAATTGATTGGAATGATTTGGAAAGGCACACACCTGTCTATATAAGGTCCCACAGTTGTCAGAGAAAAAACCCAAGCCATGAGGTTGAAGAAATTGTCCGTAGAGCTCTGAGACAGGATTGTGGCACAGATCAGGGGAAGGGTACCAACAAATTTCTGCAGCATTAAAGGTCCCCAGGAACACAGTGGCCTCCATCATTCTTAAATGGAAGAAGTTTGGAATCACTGGCACTTCCTAGAGCTGGCCGCCCGACCAAACTGAGCAATAGGGGGAGAAGGTCCTTGGTCAGGGAGGTGACCAAGAACCTGATGGTCACTCTGACAGAGCTCCAGGAGTTCCTCTATGGAGATGGGAAAACCTTCCAGAAGGACAACCATCTCTGCAGCACTCCCCCAATCAGGCCTTTATTGTTGAGTGCCCAGACAGATGCTACTCCTCAGTAAATGACACATGACAGCCCACTTGGAGTTTCCCAAAAGGCACCTAAAGGACTCTCAGAGCATGAGAAACAAGATTCACTGGTCTGATGAAACCAAGATTACGAAGTCAATCCAGCCTAAGATTGAACTCTTTGGCCTAAATGCCAAGAGTCATGTCTGGAGGAAATCTGGCAAAGTGGCAGGGACTGGGAGACTGGTCAGGATCGTGACAAAGATGAACAGAGCAAAGTACAGAGAGATCCTTGATAAAAAAAAACTGCTCCAGAGCTCTCAGGACCTCAGACTGGGACGAAGGTTCACATTCCAACAGGACAACGACCCTAAACACACAGCCAAAACAACGCAG
This sequence comes from Oncorhynchus clarkii lewisi, assembly GCF_045791955.1. Classification (NCBI taxonomy): domain Eukaryota; kingdom Metazoa; phylum Chordata; class Actinopteri; order Salmoniformes; family Salmonidae; genus Oncorhynchus; species Oncorhynchus clarkii. Next base: position 34,889,665 of record NC_092178.1, on the reverse strand, counting down.
GAGTGGCTTTGGGACAAGTCTCTGAATGTCCGTGAGTGGCCCAGCCGGAGCCCAGACATGAACCCGAGATCGAACATCTCTGGAGAGACATGAAAATAGCTGTGCAGCAACGCTCCCCATCCAACCGGACAGAACTTGAGAGGATCTGCATAGAAGAATGGGAGAAACTCCCCAAATACAAGTGTGCCAAGCTTGTAGCGTCATACCCAAGAAGTCTCAAGGCTGTAATCACTGCCAAAGGTGCTTCAATAAAGTACTGAGTAAAGGGCCTGAATAAATGTGATATTTCGGTTTATTTTTTAGCAAAAATGTTAAACAAAACAACGTTTTTTGCTTTGTCATTATGGGTGTACGTTGACTATTTAATCCATTTTAGAATAAGGCTGTAACGTGACAAAATGTGGGAAAAAATCCCGGGGTCTGAATACTTTCCGAATGCACTGTACGCTTTGAGGTAGTAGGGTATCATGAAAACACTAATAGGAGTGATGTTTCTCTTGTGTTGCTATAAGGAAGGTATGGGTTAAACAACCAATAATATCGTTCCTGTTTGGCCCCGTCCTGGGGTATCATCGGATGGGGCCACAGTGCCTCCTGACTCCTCCTGTCTCAGCCTCCAGTATTTATGCTGCAGTAGATTATGTGTCGGTGGGCTAGGGTCAGTTTGTTCTATCTGGAGTACTTCTCCTGTCATATCCGGTGTCCTGTGTGAATCTAAGTATGCTCTCTCTAATTCTCTCTTTCTTTCTCTCTCTCGGAGGACCTGAGCCCGAGGACCATGCCCCAGGACTACCTGGCATGATGACTCCTTGCTGTCCCCAGTCCACCTGGCCGTGCTGCTGCTCCAGTTTCAACTGCTCTGCCTGCGGCTATGGAATCCTGACCTGTTCACCGGACGTGCTATCTGTCCCAGACCTGCAGTTTTCAACTCTCTAGAGACAGCAGGAGTGGTAGAGATACTCTTAATGATTGGCTATGAAAAGCCAACTGACATTTACTCCTGAGGTGCTGACTTGCTACTCCCTTGACAACTACTGTGATTATTATTATTTGACCATGCTGGTCATTTATGAACATTTGAACATCTTGGCCATGTTCTGTTATAATCTCCACCCGGCACAGCCAGAAGAGGACTGGCCACCCCTCATAGCCTGGTTCATCTCTAGGTTTCTTCCTAGGTTTTGGCCTTTCTAGGGAGTTTTTCCTAGCCACCGTGCTTCTACACCTGCATTGCTTGCCGTTTGGGGTTTTAGGCTGGGTTTCTGTACAGCACTTTGAGATATCAGCTGATGTACGAAGGGCTATATAAATACATTTGATTTGATTTGATTTGAATACGGTCATTATTGTCATTGGTCAACTTGGCCTTGGAGGTAATCATGTATGACCAAGTCTAGAATGCTAAAAAATATATTATTATTTCTCAAGTACAGCACACACACACACACACACACACACACACACACACACACACACACACACACACACACACACACACACACACACACACACACACACACACACACACACACACACACACACACACACACACACACACACACACACACACACAGGGAGAATACCACAGTAACCAAGGCAATTTGTCTTTCATGATAAATTCTCATTGCCGTGTCCAGAGACATCTAGCCCATGCTGACAAATCAACACATTTTTCACTCTCGCTCTCCCTCCCTCTCTCTTTCTCTCTTTCTCATATTCCCTGCAATTGATTTTTCCTGCCCTTCTTTCTCCCTTCCTGTCCCTGCTCTGGAGAAAAAGTGCACATTCCTCTAAAATGTGGTTTGAAAGGCTGCAAGGCTCAGCATCATTAAGACGAAAACTAGCAGTTAACATGTTACATACTGCAGGCCACATACTGTATCAGTGCCAACAAAGTTGGCCTGATCTTTACCAGTGTTAAAGTTCACACTTTAGTTTCATATTCAGAGACCTCTACACGTATTTATTTGTAGCAATAATGATTCAGCAGTATGTTGCTCTTTGGCAAAGTATGAAGATAACGAGTAGGCTCTAAGATTTTACCTTAACATCAACTCAAACCCAATTGGCAAACTTTCGTCATGTTATAGTGGTCGACGTCTCAATGGACAGAAAGGAGATGCTTTCATTTCCGACACATTGGAAATGTCCGACCTCTCATTGATAAGCAGTGAAATCTAATAAGGAGGAACGACGGAGGAGGGGAAGGGGGGGCACTGTTGTTCCTTCTCCCTTCCCGTCTGAAGTCAGCTCCATAAATTGGAAACAGCGGCGGCCCCTAATCTTCCATCACCTACATGGAGCGTCATCACGACCGATAAACGTCCCCAGGACCCCAGATATACAGTCACATTTAAATACAAAAGGGACAGTCAGGAAGACACACATTTCACATAGCCTCGCAACTAACTGCCTTGCCTGTCTGTTTATCATTACTTAAAACAGACATCGCTATCTTTATTGATATTTATAGAGGTGGGGGTTGGTGGGAATAAGACCCCATGGTAACGGGATATCGGAGAGACTTACGTTTCCCACTGAGGTCTGGTGGGACGGAGCATCTCGGAATGTGTCCGTGTGGATCACACCACTCTTCCTGATTACTTAGTCATGGCTCTTATCTGCAAACTGCCACATGGATACTACTTCTGTTTTGGCATCGTGTTGTAATTCCCCCTCCCCCTTTCCTGCTCTTTCATTGTCAACTCTTTAAGACCTTCTCTCTGACCTATACCCTCCTGTGCTGATCAGATTAAAGACGAACCTTTGGCGAGAGGACCGCCAACTAAAGTTACAACAGAGCTGGAACGTATTATTAAAAATGTGTGACAAATGTGTCAAGCCTTAATTGTTGTGCCGGTGTAGAAAAGTAGACAACCCGCGGTAGAAAACCAACTGTGTTCTGAAACCCCCGATGTGCCACCAACAGGAAGGACGACCTTGAGGGACATTTCAGCTGTGGAACCCGCTGCTAATGAGAACAGGAAGTACTCATTAGCCAGTGACTGTCACCCTCCCACGGGTTGTCACATCTCCCATGATGCTCCACTGGATGAGCATGAGTTTTTTCTTCAAATTTGGCTAGCATAGAATGTACTAGGCCTACTACAGTGCTGACGATTTGTTTTACAATGATTATAGGCCAATTTTCATGAAATATTCCTTTATTATTAAGTGTTTCAATAAATCACAACATACTCTAGTGTTCTAGTAATAACAATGGCTATGAAAACAAATCTGGCCAGCGATACTGAAATCCTATCTACCATCTGATTCCATTGTAAATTGGCTCCGAGATTAATCGTCCTTGATTTTTCACACAGCTGAATGGCCATTCATTAAACACCAGTCAGAAGAACGTATTAGACCATTTCGGAGGCTCCCCAGTGTCCATTTAAATGACTAGTCCAGGGCTCTCCAACCTTGTTCCTGAAGAGCTACCCTCCTGTAGGTTTTCGTTTCAACCCCAGTTGTAACTCACCTGATTCAGCTTATTAACCAGCTAATTAGAATCAGGTGCGCTACATTAGGGTTGGAGTGAAAACCTACAGGATGGTAGCGCTCCAGTGTCAGAGAGCCCTGGACTAGTCTATATTTATTGTCGCCAGTCGATCGGTGTGCAGGCAAGGTCTCTCAGCGCACCACATTAATGCCTTTCAGCTGACACCACATCCAGGGCTGTGGTTTGGGAATAACACATTGAGTCGTAAAATACAACAGGGACTCATGGTCTTACCCCCTCCTCCTCCCCTGTGCCATGTTCATCCCCCAGAGGTTGTTAAGAGATTAGCGGAACACTACAAAGCAGGGGTTCCAGTGTCACATTAAAATCTCTTCCCCTACTAATAGCGTCTTAAACGGTAATTTTGTTCTTGTCTCTTTCCTCTTCCGCTTGAATGATGGGGGGGGGGGGGGGGGGGGGGGGGGGGGGGCCTATAGAACAAAAAAAGGGCAAGTGACTTTCTCTATGCCTCCTCCCTCTGTTTTTATATAAAGAGTAAGGGGGGGCTGACATCTAGTTACACCACACACGCATACACAAAGGTAGAGATATGCATCTACTGTTGTTTATGCTGTATGCCTAAAGCCATTGCAAGGGATTAGAGGGGGTTTGCTGGTTTTGTGTTAGTGGTGGAAGTGTAGTTGGGGGTAGAGGTTAGTGTCTGTGCAGCTTGACTTATGACCAGAGTGGACAAGTTCATCAGGTCTGGAGGTCTGGCTTGCCCCCCTGCTGAGGGGGATCAGTCTGTGGGTGGTCATCTTTGTGTTGAGAAGGGTGTGTGTTTGTGTGTGTGTGTGTGATATGGGGAAAGGATGTGAGTGTGTGGTGCAGACAACTTTTTACATTTACTACAGTGCATTTGTATGTTTAAGATGGATCAAGGTGGCGCCGGAGAAGAAGGCTGACATTTTACGTGTTTCTATCCAATTGTGTTTTTTTGTTTGTTTCTTGCGTTGTTTGTAATTTGTTTTTTTTTTATACGTATGTTGTACATAGTGTTGCTATGGACATCAGAATTGTGATTACTCACCACGAACTGGCAGAATCCTTTTTTCCTTTAACGAGTCCGACGAGCCCGACCTGAATGACATACTGCTACCCCGGAAACAGGCCCAGATTCCTGTCATTTGCGGGAAGAGAAGGTGGAGAAAAAGGGGCCGGAGGGCGGGCTGCCTTCTGAGAATTTGTAGGCGATCGAATAAACTCCCACTGCCTTCCATTCTGCTAGCAAACGTGCAATCTTTGGAAAATAAAATCAATGACCTCCGCGGAAGATTAAACTACCAACGGGACATTCAAAACTGTAACATCTTATGCTTCACGGAGTCGTGGCTGAACAACAACATGGCTGAATATACGCTGATTCGGCAGGATAGAACAGCAGCGTCTTGTAAGACAAGGGGCAGGGGACTATGTATTTTTTTTATTAACAGCTGGCGCATAATAACTAAGGAAGTCTCAAGGTTTTGCTTGCCTGAGGAAGAGTATCTCATGATAAGCTGTAGACCACACCATCTACCTAGAAAGTTTTCATCTGTATTTTTCGTAGCTGTCTACATACTGTACCACCACCGACTGATGCTGGCACTAAGACCGCACTCAATGAGCTGTATTCCGCCATAAGCAAACAGGAAAACGCTTACCCAGAGGCGGCGCTCCTAGTGGCCCGGAGACTTTAATGCAAAGAAACTTAAATCGGTCTTACCCAATTTCTATCAGCATGTTAAATGTGCAACCAGAGGAAAAAGAACTCTGGACCATCTATACTCCACACACAGAGACGCATACAAAGCTCTCCCTCGCCCTCCATTTGGGAAATCTGACCATCATTGTATCCTCCTGATTCCTGCTTACAAGCAAAAAGTAAAGCAGGAAGCACGAGTGACTTGATAAATGAAAAAGTGGTCAGATGAAGCAGATGCTAAGCTACAGGACTGTTTTGCGAGCACAGACTGGAATATGAGTGCATCGATGACGTCGTCCCCAGTGACCATATGTACATAGCCCAAACAGAAGCTATGGATTACAGGCAACATCTGCACTGAGCTAAAGGCTAGAGCTGCTGCTTTCAAGGAACGGGACTCTAACCCAGAAGCTTATAAGAAATACCACTACGCCCTCCGACGAACCATCAAACAGGCAAACCGTCAATACAGGACTAAGATCGAATCGTACTACACCGGCTCTGACGCTCGTCAGATGTGTCAGGGCTTGCAAACCATTACAGACTACAAAGGGAAGCACAGCCGAGAGCTGCCCAGTGACACGAGCCTACCAGACAAGCTAAACTACTTCTATGCTCGCTTCGAGGCTAATAACACTGAAACATGCATGAGAACACCAGCTGTTCCGGAAGACATTCACCGCAGGGATTACCAGGATGTGTACTGCAAGCACGCGCTGACCAACTGGCAAGTGTCTTCACTGACATTTTCAACCTCTCCATGTCCAAGTCTGTAATACCAACATGTATCTGTGGATGTATTTCTATGACTACCTTCAAACTCAGTGCCCCTTTGCTTGACATCGTGGGGAAAATCAAAAGAAATCAGCCAAGACCTCAGAAAAAAATTGTATACCTCAATAAGTCTGGCTCATCCTTGGGAGCAATTTCCAAACACCTGAAGGTATCACATTCATCTGCACAAACAATAGTACGCAAGTATAAACACCATGGGACCACGCAGCCGTCATACCGCTCAGGAAGGGGACCCGTTCTGTCTCCTAGAGATGAACGTACTTTGGTGTGAAAAGTGTAAATCAATCCCAGAACAACAGCAAAGGACCTTGTGACGATGCTGGAGGAAACAGGTACAAAAGTATCTATATCCACAGTAAAAGTATCTACAGTGCCTTGCGAAAGTATTCGGCCCCCTTGAAGTTTGCGACCTTTTGCCACATTTCAGGCTTCAAACATAAAGATATAAAACTGTATTTTTTTGTGAAGAATCAACAACAAGTGGGACACAATCATGAAGTGGAACGACATTTATTGGATATTTCAAACTTTTTTAACAAATCAAAAACTGAAAAAATGGGCGTGCAAAATTATTCAGCCCCTTTACTTTCAGTGCAGCAAACTCTCTCCAGAAGTTCAGTGAGGATCTCTGAATGATCCAATGTTGACCTAAATGACTAATGATGATAAATACAATCCACCTGTGTGTAATCAAGTCTCCGTATAAATGCACCTGCACTGTGATAGTCTCAGAGGTCCGTTAAAAGCGCAGAGAGCATCATGAAGAACAAGGAACACACCAGGCAGGTCCGAGATACTGTTGTGAAAAATTTTAAAGCCGGATTTGGATACAAAAAGATTTCCCAAGCTTTAAACATCCCAAGGAGCACTGTGCAAGCGATAATGTTGAAATGGAAGGAGTATCAGACCACTGCAAATCTACCAAGACCTGGCCGTCCCCCTAAACTTTCAGCTCATACAAGGAGAAGACTGATCAGAGATGCAGCCAAGAGGCCCATGATCACTCTGGATGAACTGCAGAGATCTACAGCTGAGGTGGGAGACTCTGTCCATAGGACAACAATCAGTTGTATATTGCACAAATCTGGCCTTTATGGAAGAGTGGCAAGAAGAAAGCCATTTCTTAAAGATATCCATAAAAAGTGTTGTTTAAAGTTTGCCACAAGCCACCTGGGAGACACACCAAACATGTGGAAGAAGGTGCTCTGGTCAGATGAAACCAAAATTGAACTTTTTGGCAACAATGCAAAACGTTATGTTTGGCGTAAAAGCAACACAGCTGAACACACCATCCCCACTGTCAAACATGGTGGTGGCAGCATCATGGTTTGGGCCTGCTTTTCTTCAGCAGGGACAGCGAAGATGGTTAAAATTGATGGGAAGATGGAGGGAGCCAAATACAGGACCATTCTGGAAGAAAACCTGATGGAGTCTGCAAAAGACCTGAGACTGGGACGGAGATTTGTCTTCCAACAAGACAATGATCCAAAACATAAAGCAAAATCTACAATGGAATGGTTCAAAAATAAACATATCCAGGTGTTAGAATGGCCAAGTCAAAGTCCAGACCTGAATCCAATCGAGAATCTGTGGAAAGAACTGAAAACTGCTGTTCACAAATGCTCTCCATCCAACCTCACTGAGCTCGAGCTGTTTTGCAAGGAGGAATGGGAAAAAATGTCAGTCTCTCGATGTGCAAAACTGATAGAGACATACCCCAAGCGACTTACAGCTGTAATCACAGCAAAAAGTGGCGCTACAAAGTATTAACTTAAGGGGGGTGAATAATTTTGCACGCCCAATTTTTCAGTTTTTGATTTGTTAAAAAAGTTTGAAATATCCAATAAATGTCGTTTCACTTCATGATTGTGTCCCACTTGTTGTTGATTCTTCACAAAAAAAATACAGTTTTATATCTTTATGTTTGAAGCCTGAAATGTGGCAAAAGGTCGCAAAGTTCAAGGGGGCCGAATACTTTCGCAAGGCACTGTATATCCACAGAGTCCTATATCAACATAACCTGAAAGGCCGCTAAGCAAGGAAGAAGCCACTGCTCCAAAACTGCCATAAAAAAAGCCAGGCTACTGTTTGCAATTGCTCATGGGGACAAAGATCGTACTTTTTGGAGAAATGTCCTCTCGTCTGATGAAACAAAAATAGAACAGTTTGGCCATAATGGCCATCGTTATGTTTGGAGGAAAAAGGGGGAGGCTTGCAAGCCGAAGGACACCATCCCAACTGTGAAGCACGGGGGTGGAAGCATCATGTTGTGGGGGTGCTTTGCTGCAGGTGGGACTGGTGCACTTCAAAAAATAGATGGCATCATGAGGAACAAAAATTATGTGGATATATTAAAGCAACATGGGTCTTCCAAATGGACAATGACGCCAAGCATACTTCCAAAGTTGTGGCAAAATGGCTTAAGAACAAGGTATCAAGGTATTGGAGTGGCCATCACAAAGCCCTTACCTCAATCCTATAGAAAATGTGTGGGCAGAACTGAAAAAGCTTGTGCGAGCAAGGAAGCCTACAAACCTGACTCAGTTACACCAGCTCTGTCAGGAGGAATGGGCCTATATTCACCCAACTTATTGTGGAAGCTTGTGAAAGGCTACCCGAAATGTTTGACCCAAGTTAAACAATTTAAAGGCAATGCTACCAAATACTAATTGAGTGTATGTAAACTTCTGACCCACTGGGAATGCGATGAAATAAATTAAATCTGAAATAAATCATTCTCTCTACTATTATTCTGACATTTCACATTCTTAAAATAAAGTGGTGATCCTAACTGACGTAAAACAGGGAATTTTTACTAGGATTAAATGTCAGGAATTGTGAAAAACTGAGTTTAAATGTATTTGGCTAAGGTGTATTTAAACTTCCGACTTCAGCTGTTTGTTTTATGGCAGTCTATGCATTGTAAATCCCTTATCGGTCCACCTTGTTAGATTTAACCTGTTATATAATTTATATGTTTATTCATACAAGCATTTTGACACAGACCAAGCTTTGAAAATTGTGCAGGCATTAAATAATTATGACAATAACATGCTAAATACCTCAACTGTCTCTGATCCAAATCAGAGTGTTTTTGCCTCTGTACTTTAAAGCTGGGATGAAAGCCTTTCCTTTCTACCAAGCGTGATATTCGACTAGTTGTGCTGTCTTTTTGTGTTATCGGGTTTTAGAAAAACTATTTTTACCAATGTACGAGAGCTGACGACTGGGTTGCTTAACCATAACACTGCAAAGGATTCCATTAAAAAATGAAAAGGTTTCGAAGTCCACAACATCTGCCTTTAGCTATCATGCAGATAAATTGATTTTTAAATTGTGAGACACAACCTGTTTCACCTCATCAGTTTGGTCTGTTTGCAAAAATGTTACTGTTGACTAAGACCAATGAACTGTTTTGCCTCCTCAGCTGAAAAAAAATAACATGCTCAATTTGGCCCACACATGTCAATACAATAAACTCAAATTATTTGCAGCATAGGTATTCCTTTGTACAGGATGCAAATCAGTGAAACTGAATCCAATTTCCTTCATTCTCTCTCTTTCCTTTGGCAATCATTACTCAAAAAAGTATACACAGGCTGCAATAAACACAGTGTAGGCTTAACGCAGCCTATAGGCTAGGCTACTACAATATCTCAACATACTACTGAATAATACAAGGACTAGTCTGTCGTTTGATTTTTCAGAATTGGACAACAACAAATGACCAATGTCAGCTAATAGTGTTGAACAAGTATTCCATTAATGAATTATTCAACTAGTCAACATTTGTAGCCATCTTTAATAGCCATTCGATTTTGCATTCCTCCTTGCTTCATTCCCTTCATTATTATCTAGATCTAATTAGTCTATTAATTTAATCTAGATGTATATGATCCAATCATTAAATGAAAGATTCGTAAATATTATGGCTAGCCTTTCGCTCACCTATCCCACATTGAAAGCTGAAGGTTCGACCGGCCAAGCCAACACTGCCATTACTTCAGTTTAATCAAAGGCGAGGTGGAAACAAATATATATATATATATATATGTTTCACAAAGCGGGGAAGATTCGACAAGTGAAAACATCTGGCATTGCGATTCATTTCAGTGCGCTTTGATAGGCGACTTTCTTGTACCCTCGTTTCGAACTCTTCCTTCATTGCACTTGCATGATGTCAATCTGATGCGCAACACCCTCCCCCGAGATGTCAAATGCGCGGCGTAGTGAGCGGAGTTCGCACTAGCCCGGACGGCTCTACCATCGAAGTGGTGTGTTGCGAGCGGGAGAGAGAGATGACCAGAGCTCCGCGACGCTGGACAGTCAAACATGGAGCTTTTTAAAACGCTAATTTCGGTGCTTTGGATGTTATTGCTGAATGGAAACAAGGGCTGTTACGCTGAGGAAGGTATGTGGAAACCGATTATATGTTTTTTGTTTTCCCCCACGGGACGGCTCATCGCAAGTGGATGATTTAATGTCCAGACTCCAGAATTGCCAGTCCGGTTGCAGGTGCCTGCACGGCGATGCGGAAGTTTCAGAGATGCCTACGACGTTGTAGCCTATATGTATGCCTATTTGTACATTTTAAGTAAATCTCAGTACCTTGGAGGAGTTTCTAACATTTAAAGGGGGGGGGGGGGGGGGTTAGCGTTCTGAAAAACCTCTCCAAACCAATTTTGTATGAAAGCCTCCTTAGATCGTTTTGTAGCCGAACATCAGCCTACATTTCAAACAGCTGCCAGCTTTAAGCATCTCTTTTCTTTTCAGTAGCCAAGTGACAGTTAAACATGTGGACAAAATAGATCAAATGGTGGGATATGTAAGTTAAACAAATAAAAGCGAGGTGTCAAGTACTGTTTACCGACTTCGGACAAGGATTCATAAAACTGTTATCTTGTAGCAAATGCATAATCCTACAATCGTATTGTTACAAACTGCGTCCATGTATCATTTTGAGTTTGAGCGGAAACCGTTACATTTGGACTGTAGTAGTCTCGCATCAACATTGTAATAATGTTGTAGTTTTTATGCGCATGCTGTTAAAAGTAGCCCACTGTTCATTAAATATTAGTCTGGAAAGCGTTTAAAAAAAGCATTGCTTAAATGTCAGGAAGTGATATGCTACTGTCAACAGCAAAAAACATTTCAGCACAAAAGCTACATCTCTGCATTCACATTGTTAACCAGATGTAAAAGGAAACATTGCTGTCCTCTAATCTGACACTTGTACAGACAGAATAGAGTCAGACCCAATGTCGATTTGCCTAAACATCAGATTATTACCATGGTTGCCCCATGAATATTCAGTCTGAAAGCAGTCGCTGTAAAACAGACGCAAGAGTCTCTACAATCCAGAATGTTAATTCGACTGATTTTTTACACTTCACCGGTTGTCCTTTTTGAAGGTAGGAAGTGGATATCAAAATATCCACAGGAAAGAATTGTTTACCTGACTTTTTGCGTCACCTGTAGGATCTGTCGCTGTTTTTTTTCTCATTCTCCTGAGACATTGCACATGATGCAAAAAGTGCATGGCAATAGCGGAACGTATCCTGAACGTTGTCGACTGAAGCACGTGACATCTTCAGCTGTTTGAGTGGGACAAAGTTCAGTTAAAAAGACATTTCTAAAATGTTCTACTTAATATTCATAGTCTCCAGCACCACCCCAACATCAACATATGTGAAAATGGCATGTTTCAATGTTTTGTAGTAAAGAAAAATAATAGAGGAAGATCAGTGTTTCCAATGACATCATAGGTGTGCATCGTGTGATTTTAACCAATTATGAGTAGGAATTGCATACTAAATGGTTGATAATCTATTTGGAAAGACTTAGAAGATAAGTAAGCATGCGTAGGGTCAGAATATATTCTGGCTAACACTTGCATAGAGTAACTGGTTTCCTTTGTCTCATTCCCTTACACTCTCTCATACTTCAACACTGAAGACAACATGAGAAAGCTGGCTTATCGATGCCCCCTTTCTACCCAGTAAAATAGTCTGGCCAGTGGGCTCTCTCTCTCTCTCTCTCTCTCTCTCTCTCTCTCTCTCTCTCTCTCTCTCTGGTTGTGAGGTATTGAGCCTGGCTCTGATGCAGGCAGAAGTCTGGCTCAGGTGAGTTCAGTAAAGCGTCCTAATCGATGCTGGGATTCAGAGGAGGAAGAGCACATAATCGCCTACGTCCCCCAGGCGAGGGTTAGTTCTGGAAGTGGCTAAGCACAGCTGAGCCAGGCTGCGCAAACACACATTGCATGTACACTGAACAAAAATATAAACGCAACATGTAAAGTGTTGGTTTCATGAACTGAAATAAAAGATCCCAGAAATGTTCTATATGCACGAAAAGCTAATTTTTAAGTTGTGCACAAATTTGTTTACATCTCTGTTAGTCAACATTTCTCCTTTGCCAAGATAATCCATCCAACAGACAGGTGTGGCATATCAAGAAGCTGATTAAACAGCATTCTACAGGTGCACCTTGTGCTAGGGACAATAAAAGGACACTCTAAAAATGTGCAGTTTTGTCACAGAACACAATGCCACAGATGTCTCAAGTTGGGCTAGTGTGCAATTGGCATCCTGACTGCAGGAATGTCCACCAGAGCTGTTGCCAGAGAATTTAATGTTTATTTCTCTACCATAAGCCATCTCAACGTCGTTTTAGAGAATTTGGCAGTAAGTCCACCTGGCCTCACAATGTGCAGACCATGTGTATAGGGGCATGTGGGTGTGCAGTTTGCTGATGTCAACTTTGTGAACAAAGTGCCCCATGGTGACAGTGTTGTTATGGTATGGGCAGGTATAAGCTACGGACAACGAACACAATTAATTTAAAAAAAAATCTATGGCAGTTTGAATGCACATGATGAGATCCTGGGGCCCATTGTCGTGCCAGTCATCCGCCGCCATCACCTCATGTTTCACCATGATAATGCACGGCCCCATGCCACAAGGATTTGTACACACTTCCTGGAAGCTGACAATGTCCCAGTTCTTCCATGACCTGCATACTCACCAGACACGTCACCCATTTGAGCATGTTTGGGATGCTCTGGATCGACGTGTACAACAGCGTGTTCCAGTTCCCGCCAATATCCCATCAACTTCGCACGGCCATTGAAGAGGAACGGGACAACATTCCACAGGCCACAATAAACAGCCTGATCAACTCTATGCGAAGGAGATGTCGTGCTGCATGAGGCAAATGGTGGTCACACCAGATACTGACTGGTTTTCTGATTCACACCCCGACCTGATTGTTTAAAAAATTCCCAGTCATGTGAAATCCATAGATTAGGGCCTAATGGTTTTCATAAAATTGACTGATTTCCTGATATGAACTGTAACTCAGAAAAATATTTTAAATTCAGTACACAAACAGGCAAACACACACACACACACACACACACACACACACACACACACACACACACACACACACACACACATACGCACATATACACACACACACACACACACACATGCTGCTCATACGCACATATAGCTTTGTTACTTACACACACACACACTGCTCATACGCACATATAGCTTTGTTACTTACACACACACACATGCTGCTCATACGCACATATAGCTTTGTTACTTACACACACACACACACACTGCTCACACACACACACACACACATGCTGCTCATACGCACATATAGCTTTGTTACTTACACACACACACATGCTGCTCATACGCACATATAGCTTTGTTACTTACACACACACACACATGCTGCTCATACGCACATATAGCTTTGTTACTTACACACACACACACATGCTGCTCATACGCACATATAGCTTTGTTACTTACACACACACACATGCTGCTCATACGCACATATAGCTTTGTTACTTACACACACACACATGCTGCTCATACGCACATATAGCTTTGTTACTTACACACACACACATGCTGCTCATACGCACATATAGCTTTGTTACTTACACACACACACATGCTGCTCATACGCACATATAGCTTTGTTACTTACACACACACACATGCTGCTCATACGCACATATAGCTTTGTTACTTACACACACACACATGCTGCTCATACGCACATATAGCTTTGTTACTTACACACACACACATGCTGCTCATACGCACATATAGCTTTGTTACTTACACACACACACATGCTGCTCATACGCACATATAGCTTTGTTACTTACACACACACACATGCTGCTCATACGCACATATAGCTTTGTTACTTACACACACACACATGCTGCTCATACGCACATATAGCTTTGTTACTTACACACACACACATGCTGCTCATACGCACATATAGCTTTGTTACTTACACACACACACATGCTGCTCATACGCACATATAGCTTTGTTACTTACACACACACACATGCTGCTCATACGCACATATAGCTTTGTTACTTACACACACACACATGCTGCTCATACGCACATATAGCTTTGTTACTTACACACACACACATGCTGCTCATACGCACATATAGCTTTGTTACTTACACACACACACATGCTGCTCATACGCACATATAGCTTTGTTACTTACACACACACACATGCTGCTCATACGCACATATAGCTTTGTTACTTACACACACACACATGCTGCTCATACGCACATATAGCTTTGTTACTTACACACACACACATGCTGCTCATACGCACATATAGCTTTGTTACTTACACACACACACATGCTGCTCATACGCACATATAGCTTTGTTACTTACACACACACACATGCTGCTCATACGCACATATAGCTTTGTTACTTACACACACACACATGCTGCTCATACGCACATATAGCTTTGTTACTTACACACACACACATGCTGCTCATACGCACATATAGCTTTGTTACTTACACACACACACATGCTGCTCATACGCACATATAGCTTTGTTACTTACACACACACACATGCTGCTCATACGCACATATAGCTTTGTTACTTACACACACACACATGCTGCTCATACGCACATATAGCTTTGTTACTTACACACACACACATGCTGCTCATACGCACATATAGCTTTGTTACTTACACACACACACATGCTGCTCATACGCACATATAGCTTTGTTACTTACACACACACACATGCTGCTCATACGCACATATAGCTTTGTTACTTACACACACACACACATGCTGCTCATACGCACATATAGCTTTGTTACTTACACACACACACACATGCTGCTCATACGCACATATAGCTTTGTTACTTACACACACACACACATGCTGCTCATACGCACATATAGCTTTGTTACTTACACACACACACACATGCTGCTCATACGCACATATAGCTTTGTTACTTACACACACACACACATGCTGCTCATACGCACATATAGCTTTGTTACTTACACACACACACACATGCTGCTCATACGCACATATAGCTTTGTTACTTACACACACACACACATGCTGCTCATACGCACATATAGCTTTGTTACTTACACACACACACACATGCTGCTCATACGCACATATAGCTTTGTTACTTACACACACACACACATGCTGCTCATACGCACATATAGCTTTGTTACTTACACACACACACACATGCTGCTCATACGCACATATAGCTTTGTTACTTACACACACACACACATGCTGCTCATACGCACATATAGCTTTGTTACTTACACACACACACACATGCTGCTCATACGCACATATAGCTTTGTTACTTACACACACACACACATGCTGCTCATACGCACATATAGCTTTGTTACTTACACACACACACACATGCTGCTCATACGCACATATAGCTTTGTTACTTACACACACACACACATGCTGCTCATACGCACATATAGCTTTGTTACTTACACACACACACACATGCTGCTCATACGCACATATAGCTTTGTTACTTACACACACACACACATGCTGCTCATACGCACATATAGCTTTGTTACTTACACACACACACACATGCTGCTCATACGCACATATAGCTTTGTTACTTACACACACACACACATGCTGCTCATACGCACATATAGCTTTGTTACTTACACACACACACACATGCTGCTCATACGCACATATAGCTTTGTTACTTACACACACACACACACACACACACACACACACACACACATGCTGCTCATACGCACATATAGCTTTGTTACTTACACACACACACACACACACACACACACACACACACACACACACACACACAATCTCGCTTAAAGCTGCAATATGTCCCTTTTGTACTTTTTTAATGTTCAAAAGCTCTAATAAGTCGCTAGTGGTTATCCAACGTGATGCAACAGTAACAATAGTGTGCCTGAGAATAGGCTGCCTGAGAATCGCTGAATAACATTTGCTATCTTTTAGCTAAAGGAGATTCTACAATAAGTCTTGAAGGTGAAGTGTCTGCGTATTGAAAACTACAGGACTACAGCGACATCCCAGAACATCAGAGAGTCCGTGTTGAGAAGATTGGGCTCCCAATTAGATAACCCATGACTCTTTGAAGTGCCACCGCCAACAACTGCTGAGCTCTGCTCCAACTTCGAGGAGATGTCGCCACGCAACACAGGGTGCTGTAAGTCCACCTTTTGAGCTGGGAAGGACCGGAGCCTTCCCTGTTGTCAGACTTGGTGGGTCCCGGGGAAGTGTGAAAACCTACCATAGTACTCAGAATTGTGGTCCTACAAGGAGAGGTGGGCCTACAACCTAACATTTAAATCATGTTAATAGGGGAAGTTTGTGTGGGCAACAATAAACTTGCGTGAGAAACAATACAAAAATCTAGCATCTAGTCATCGTGATTGTGCTTTTGGAATGGTTTTATAATGATTTACTAAACTGTTCTCTTTTCCTGGATATCTATGCTCTTGACGGTTTACACTTCAAATTAGCAGACCTACAGGTAGATAGATATCCAGATGGACTACCCAGCACCTCTCCTCTTTCTTCAAAGGACAGCTCTTTGCAATTTAGTCTGTAATGATAAGAAGCAACATGAAATTGCAGAACGCAGCCAAATGTTTATGATATGATTATAATGTTGTGAAAAGGGTTAACAGTACCACAGGCAATGGTTTTGACTAACCTTCATCTCGGGCCAGCCTCTCTTCTTGCGGTCAGGCAGCCCTTTCGAGGTCTTCCTGTCCAATTCTTTGTGCACCCCTGCCTGTGGCCCTCGATGGTCTGGGGCTCTTTAAAACTGGAGTCCTACAGAAAAAAACCATGTACACAACACTTGTGATTGTAGAGTTTACTACATGATCTTTTATGTAAACAGGTTTGGGGTCACTTAGAAATGTCCTTGTTTTTGAAAGGAAAGCACTTTTTTTTGTCCACTTAAAATAACATCAAATTGATCAGAAATACAGTGTAGACATTCATGTTGTAAATTACTATTGTAGCTGGAAACGGCAGATTTTTTAAATGGAATATCTACATAGGCGTACAGAGGCCCATTATCAGCAACCGTCACTCCTGTGTTCCAATGGCACATTGTGTTAGCTAATCAAAGTTTATCATTTTAAAAGGCTAGTTGATTATTAGAAAACCCTTTTGCAATTATGTTAGCGCAGCTGAAAACTGTTGGTCTGATTAAAAAAGCAATAACTGTCCTTCTTTAGACTAATTGAGTATCTGGAGCGTCAGCATTTGTGGGTTCGATTACAGGTTCAAAGAACTTTCTTCTGAAACTCGTCAGTCTATTCTTGTTCTGAGAAATGAAGGCTATTCCATGTGAGAAATTGCCAAGAAACTGAAGATCTCATACAGCACTGTGTACTACTCCCTTCACAGAACAGCACAAACTGGCTCTAACCGGAATAGAAAGAGTGGGAGGCCCCGGGGGACAACTGAGCAAGAGGACAAGTACATTAGAGTGTCTAATTTGAGAAACAGACGCCTCACAAGTCCTCAACTGGCAGCTTCATTAAATAGTACCCAAAAACACCAGTGTCAGCCTCAACAGTGAAGAGGCGACTCCGGGATGCTGCCTTCTAGGCAGAGTTGCAAAGAAAAAGCCATATCTCAGACTGGCCAATAAAAAAATAAGATGGGCAAAAGAACACAGACACTGGACAGAGGAACTCTGCCTAGAAGGCCAGCATCCCGGCGTCGCCTCTTCACTGTTGACGTTGAGACTGGGGTAGAACAGTTTGCTCTGTTCTGCAAAGGGAGTAGTACACAGCGTTGTACGAGATCTTCAGTTTCTTGGCAATGTCTGCACTGTATTTCTGATCAATTTGATCTTATTTTATTGGACAAAAATTTGCTCTGCTTTTCAAAAACAAGGACATTTCTAAATGACCCCAAACCTTTGAACGGTAGTGTATATATGATAAGGATTTTCATGCAGAAGAGTCATGTATAACACTTCTATAATCCATACACGTCTTCATAGCCATAGCTCTCGAGAATCATGGGGCCATCCCAGTAATGTTATTAGTTAGCTACCCAAGGTCGTTTTCCATGAACGCAGAGCTACGATAGTCAATTCATTATATTGCACTGCTTTTCTTTTTCCACATGGGTGATAACTAATGCGTGTCATCATATTGCTATATTTTACCAGGCAAGGAAATACACCGTAGCTATTATCAACCATGTAGCTAGCGAAGTTAGCAATGTCAAGGTAGCCAGCTAGCTAACGTTAGCTACCTTTCTGGCTGACAACGTGAATATTACATTGAGTTTAAAACAAATTGTACCCGTTCTGAAGATAGTGTTGCTGAAATGTTATAGAGTTGTCTTCAATCTTGCCCACGACTGTTCTCGCATCGGCGTTCAGTCTCAAATTTCTGGACTCTGTTGGGTTGTCACCAGTTACCACAGCCAAACTATGCTACCCTAGATATCACAGCGGATGTTGCTTCTACGTCATCCCAGCGGTGACATACAATGAGAGCTGGGGTTTCTGGTATATCTTATTCAAATCTAGACAAAATACTGCATTCTTGCCGGAAGGTTCTCCAAAAACACCTGTGCACACATACACTAAACAAAATATGAGCTCTACATTCAACCATTTTAAAGATGTTACAGATTATATAAGGAAATCAGTCAGTTGAGGTACATTCATTAGGCCCTAATTTATGGATTTCATGTGACTGGGAATACAAATATGCATCTGTTGGTCACAGAAACCTTTAAAAAAAAAAAAAAGTAGGGGCGTGGGTCAGGAAACTAGCCAGTATTTGGTGGGACCACCACTTGAAATCATGCAGCGAGACACTTCTCCTTCGCATAGAGTTGATCAGGCTGTTGATCGTGGAATGTTGTCCCAATCCTCTTTAATGGCTGTGCGAAGTTGCTGGATATGGGCGGGAACTGGAACACGCTGTCGTGCACGTCGATCCAGATGAGTATGCAGGCCATAGAAGAACTGGGCCATTTTCTGCATCCAGGAACTGTGTACAGATCCTTACGACATGGTGAAGCAGGATCTGATGGCGGCAGATGAATGGCACAACAGTGTTCACTGTCTGTAGCTTACGCCATAGCCCTACCACCACCATGGGGGACTCTTCACAATGTTGACCTCAGCAAACCGCTCGACCACACAATGCCATACACGCTAGCTGCCATCTACCCGGTACAGTTGAAACAGGGATTCTTTTGTGAAGAGCACACTTCTCCAGCAATGTGCCAAGGTGAGCATTTGCCCACTGAAATCGCTTACGACGCTGAACTGCAGTCAGGTCAAGACCCTGGTGAGGAACGATGAGCTCACAGATGAGCTTCCCTGAGACGGTTTCTGACAGTTTGTGCAGAAATTCTTCGGTTGTGAAGTACATTTTGTTCAGTGTAGTTACGCAGTGCAGGTTTAACCAGAAAAATCTCACTTAGACACAGATGCACATGTCATTATTGCTTACACACACACACACACACACACACACACACACACACACACACACACACACACACACACACACACACACACACACACACACACACACACACACACACACAGGCTTTCTTACTGTACACACATGAACACAGTCTTTCTGCATACTTATGCACACACACACACACACACACACACACACACACACACACACACACACACAGGCTTTCTTACTGTACACACATGAACACAGTCTTTCTGCATACTTATGCACACATACACACGCAGAGTGTACACACAAACATGTTGAGAGTACTATAATGCTGTAGAGCGCTTTACACACACAGCTCTTGTGTCGGTGGCTTGAGTCGTTTCCTCTGAATGCTGGCCGGTTGGCTTGGAAGCTCTGTTCTAATTTGATGTTGTGACAGCGATGAATTGCTGTGAAAGCAATGTGTTTCTGAAGGCTGGGTTTGGCAGCCCTGTAAGTGGGGCTCGCCACAGGGGGGGAATTTGCCTCTGTCTGTTGTTCCACTTCCTCTCCATCCAATCTGTATTATTAGAGATCATTTGCCACGTTCATACACGTACCTGTCCTAATAAGAATGAAATGCCCAATTTACACAATTTGATTTTTTTATTATTTTTTTTAACTTAAAGGGTCACAGTAAGGTAAGCCATTCTGATCCTGTAGGTCAATAATTGGGCAAACAATCAGAATTGTATGAATGTAGCCATTGTGCTTTTTAGTGGATCTTCATAATGTATGCCTGGTATTGAATGTCTTTCTGGTCTGTTTGTGTGTGTGTTCATGTTTTTGAAATCATGTTGTGTAATTCTTTGTTTGTCTCTGTGTCAATTTGCGTTTCTTTGTGTCTCCTCGGATTTCTGCATGCACCTGTGTGTGTGTGTGTGTGTGTGTGTGTGTGTGTGCATCCCCACATTACCATGCGTCTCACATCCCAGGCTTAGTTAACGAGAACTAATACGAGTGGGGGCCCTGTAGGCAGTGCGGGGTGTCTTCCCCTCCTCACGCAGTCAATCTGGAGCTCGTGGCCCGCTCTCTCATTCCCCACGCCTTGACGCTAACACACCTTGGCATCTCATCGGGATCTCATTTACTGCTCCCCCTCCTCCCCTCCCCTCCGTAATCACCCATTCTGCAGAGGAGAGAAGATGGGGAGTCGCAGCCCGAGTTAAAACTGCAGCGTAGCCTCTGGGTTCATCGGGTTCATCCTCAAATAGGGGTTTAGTTTTTGAGATGCCCCTACCTGAGGTAGAACAAAACACAACCATGTTTTTTCTTCTCGAATTTCTCCCATTTATGAAATGGGCGGTTGGGGAAAAATGTTTTACTGCGAAAGTGGTTATATCTATAGATGTTGTGACACACCAAACCCCTAACTTCAAAATAAGCTCATGTAACCAAATATTACAAGCTCTGATATTGGAAAAATGTGTAATACTAGTAGTCGATGGACTGCATACACACCTATATCGTCATGAATCATGTTCTGGAGGCAGCTCTGCAGAGTGATCACTGTTCATTGAATCTGATTTTAAACCTCACCTTAACCACACTGCTAACCATAATGCCCAACCCTAACCTTAAATGAAGACCAAAAAGCTCATTTTAGTTTTCATGAATTTCTTCAATTTAGCAAATTTAAGACTTATGACAATCGTCAAGCTGTTTTTATTTATCTGCAGACTTTAACCACCTTAAAGCACTGGCCCCATGACAGACAGTCAACTCATTTTGATTCTATGCTTCATTATGCTATCCTGAACTCTCTGAAATTAATTGTGGTACATGCTCCGAAAGCAGACGACCCGAAGTAGTCACCTTCCTTTGCGTCTAATTTGACAAATTTGCTGTGATTGGTGCAAACCCTTTTTTTTTGTGAGTGTCAACGTGTGGGCTCAGATCCCAGGTTCTTCTCTGTTGGCTGAGGCAGAGGGGTTCTGGAGCTGACAGTGGTGACCTCGCTGTGTGCGAAAGGTCGCAGTGATTTGTGAAGTTGGCAGGCGTGTCTGTGACATTCTCCCTCTGGGCTTTTTGGTGCCATCTCATTTTGATGGCAGGGCGCGAGCGAGAGGAAAGGAGAGGAAATTAGCCAGGTCCATGGTGAGAGAAAGGAGGGCGTAACCGAAGGGGAGGGTGAGGGTGGGGGTGAGGGAAACTGGGATGAGAGAAACAAGGGAGCATCCTAACCTGTCACCTTACCTTTGGTACATACAGCAGCTCTCCAATAAGGGATTTATAGCCTAATAAAGTCCAACAGTTCCCACAATGACTCGCTGCTCTCTAAAGCATTTGCTTACTTACCAAAGGCTAACATTGACTTTGCGATGGATTGATTGATTGTGTCTGTCTGTCTTTAAAGCCTTCCGAGGGGGTCGCTTGATTTTCCTTTGTTCCCCTGTAAGGACAGACTCTATTCGTGTGTGTGTGTGTGTGTGTGTGTGTGTGTGTGTGTGTGTGTGTGTGTGTGTGTGTGTGTGTGTGTGTGTGTGTGTGTGTGTGTGTGTGTGTGTGTGTGTGTGTGTGTGTGTGTGTGATGGATGTTTTTTTTAGCTAATGCTTTAGCCCCATTGGATAGTGAGGAATGATTAGGGGACGTTATACTGGTTCTAGTTGAGAATGGGGGTATTTGGGATAGATGGGTCTCAATGGCAGATTCTGACTTAGGAATAAAGAACAATAGTGTGTGTCATTTTTAGCATGTGTAGAGGACGTCACGCTGCTTGCTTAGTGCGTACCACTTCCGATTCGGGCCATGCTTGGCGCAAACTCGCTACCCCTTCTTCACAAACACACGACTGTCCTTCAAGCGTCTTAGCCGATCGCGCCACTTCAAAAGCTCGCTAATGAGGCGACGCCCGCGGAACACCCGATGTTTCACACATCTCCGCGCGCTACACATACATAGGTATTGCAGGGTGAGAAGCCTCAACATGCTCCACTCTGCTCTGGGTGTTTCCATCGTCCACCACCCAAGCTGTTCAAACGAGCAGGGGTTCAATGAAGCCACTACGGTCAATATTCAGTAGCTGCTAAACTCAAAGTGGAGATGAACATGGAGAGTGGGACTCTGGGGAGCTGGTCAAGACAGTAGCAGGGGTCGGAGAGAAGTTTTGTTTTTTAAACAACAGAAATGTGTGCCCCTCCACTTGCAACACACATATTATCTCACATGAATACAAGCACATACATCTATTCAGGTTTAAAGTATAAAAGGCCTCATTAATATAGAACACATTTTTACCTTGGGAAAGGGAGGGAGTGCTGCTGTTTTGTTTTCCATTGGTTTGCGACGTTGCCTTGACGAATGTATTCGCTCCTCTGTGTATACTGTACAGTGATAAGAATTGAGTGGTTGTCCGGGAGACGATTTCATGCAAAGGGACTTAGCTCCTCAACATATTCTATACAGTATATTATGTAGTCCAAGTGGAATTGAACGGATCACTTTAGTCCATTTGAAAGTGGTTTTTAGTCCAGAAATAGGCTTAATTTGATGCTTAGAAACCGGCCCTGAAAGTACTCAACTTTTATGCTTTTGGCATACGAGATGAGTGGGAAAGGAAAAGCCAAATTCTTCCATAGGTCCTATAGTACTAGTCTCTCTAGCTAACATCCCACTCCTTGCCCCTTCTTGCCACTGCCAAAGATACTGCACTCCTCAAGCTCATTAATGATAGAACGTTCATATTTGGAGATTGGCAGAAATTCTCTTTGGCACATGACATGGACGACAGGGAGTGGATTAGCTAAAGAGGCTGGTACCGAGGTTATATAGCGACCGAATGTGCCGTTTGCTATTACCAACGGTTAAATGTGCTGGTTCTTTTCTCACAGCTGTTGGCTTTGAGACGATCGGCCTCAATCTAGCCTGGTTTAGACTTCAGCATTACCTGCTGTGTCACAGGTCAGGGTGAGGGCACAGAGGAACACACACACACACACACACACACACACAATGACTACTCCTCAATGTCTCCATTACACAGCAAATGATCAGAATATCCATGTGTCGGTTTTGCAGGGCGTACAGTGTACTTCAGATGTATTCTGTTGTATCCTGACATGGAAGTACTGCATCTCGCTGCCACTGTTGAGCCATCCACTAGAATGTAAACCTCTGAGATTTGAGTTCTGCGGCTTGTAGAACATGACATGAGGGTCTGTGCCATGTGCCCATCTATCCAGGGATTCCATATTGGACAGGACATTAAAGACAAAACGAGATGTGAAAACAGAATGCCGTGTCCACCGTCCACCCCTGCTAATGTCTGTATCCCATCACATGAGCCTCCCCTCTCCCCATCACGCTGTGTCGGTGCTCGCCTCGCCGGGAGGGGGGGAGGGTTCGTCAGGCTGAGAGTGCTTCTAATGGGCTTTTCATGTCCGCCCGCTAGTCCAATGCTGCGGCGACGTCCGAACGACCGTGTGCAAAGTGAAGGCGACTTCTGACAATTACATTTCTCACTTCTCGCCCCCTAAAGCATTTTGACGGGCCTGTGGGCTACTCTCTGTGTTACAGGGCCACTTCTGCAGTGGCTTCCCCGATCTCACTCAAATCTGCGCCTCATTTCATACTCGTGGCATCGTGTTCCTCCTCCTCCTCCTCCGTCGTCAACACGCCCCGTGCTGCGAATGTGACGTGTGCAATGCGCCAGAGCAGACGTCTCCGTAATGCACTGATTTCATCCACGTTTCAAAGGGGGAAACCACTGTGTTAGCCATAGGAGGTCACACACTTCGCATGTGAGTGATTGCATTTTTTCCCTGAGCAGACGGGGCTGGGCTTTAAAGCAACCAATACATGTTTGATTGGAAGGCCTCCTGGGTTGAATTGATACAAAACAAGGTTCTTGTGTTTTGAAAGGCACGTTTGTGAAGAGATTGATCACACTTGGCGCTAACATAACAGGAGTCCCATCCAGTGACAAGGGAAAAGGTCTGGTGCAATCAGAGAGAAATATCCTCGCTCCTAATCAGGCGCTTATCAGCGCCGTCAGCTCCTCAGTTAAACAGCGTGCTTACTGATTAGGCTTTTAGGCACAAGTACCACTGGCTTCAATTAAATGCGCTGTGTATACACACGTATACCCACATACAGTTCATTCACACCCACACACACCCAACGTGTCTTTGTGTGCAATCCTGCCCCCTTTCCTATCCCCTTCTGGTAATGACAGTCATGTAGGAAATTCAGCTGGCAGGGGCACATAAAGCATTACCCCCCCCCCCCCCCCCCCCCCTTTTGGAGAGGCATTTAACCTTTCAAACTCGGACCAGGGGAACTTAACACACGCTCACCTCACCATCTCAGATACAATGGGGCCCGCCGTTCCCCCTGTCCTCCCCTCTCCCCTCCTCCTCAGTGTGGGTTTGACCAGTGACCTGGAATATTGCCCGACCTTTTTACCGCACGGTTTCCTCTGCGATGAATAAATACATAAATCACACGGCTCTGGCTCGGTCGCTTTTACAACCTGCCTCCCTCCCTCACCCCTGTCCCACCCACACCCCGCCAACGAGCAGAGTAGGTTCCTCTGAAGTGGCTACCCCCCCCCCCCCCCCCCCCCCCCCAGGAGACGGCTGTTCACAATGAAAGGGTCTTAGCCGTGGGGTCCTTGGCGAGAGCAGTGTAGGTGGTGGATAACTGTAACGGGCTGAGTGGCGGTGTTATGTAGCCTGCCAGCACGGGCCCCTTAGTATTCAGTTGTTCAGCGGAGAGG
Organism: Oncorhynchus clarkii lewisi; assembly: GCF_045791955.1. Classification (NCBI taxonomy): domain Eukaryota; kingdom Metazoa; phylum Chordata; class Actinopteri; order Salmoniformes; family Salmonidae; genus Oncorhynchus; species Oncorhynchus clarkii. Next base: position 34,864,053 of record NC_092178.1, on the reverse strand, counting down.
GAGGAGAAGGGGGGGGGGGATAGAGAGAGGAGGAGGGTGACTGTACACACACACACACACACACTGGATGATTTCGCTGAAGGGTAAAGAAGGTCATTGTGTGTTTCATTGCTGCTTGTGTGCAACTACACTGTATTGGAACAATTGTGGATTTAATAAATATATGCTGGGTTCATTTGGGCATTTATTTATTTTATTTAACCTTTTATTTAACTAGGCAAGTCGGTTAAGAACAAATTCGTATTTACAATGACGGCCTACCAAAAGGCCGCCTGCGGGGACGGGGGCTGAGGCCTCCTGCGGGGACAGGGGATAAAAAAAATCTATGAATATAGGACAAAACACACATCACGACACGAGAGACACTACATAAAGAGAGACCTAAGACGACAACATAGCAAAGCAGCAACGCATGACAACACAGCATAGTAGAAACACAACATGGTAGCAGCACAAAGCATGGTATAAATATTGAATACAACAGCACAAAGGACAAGAAGGTAGAGACAACAATACATCAGGTTGACACAGCCACAACTGTCAGTGAGTTTCCATGATTGAGTCTTTGAATGAAGAGAGTGAGATAAAACTGTCCAGTTTGAGTGTTTTTTGCAGCTCGTTCCAGTCGCTAGCTGCAGCGAACTGAAAAGAGGAGCGACCCAGGGATGTGTGTGCTTTGGGGACCTTTAACAGAATGTGACTGGCAGAACGGGTGTTGTATGTAGAGGATGAGGGCTGCAGTAGATATCTCAGATAGGGGGGGGTGAGGCCTAAGAGGGTTTTCTAAATTAGCATTTTATAAGCATCTTGCGACAGGTGTACAGAGACGACCAGTTTCCAGAGGAGTACAGAGTGTAGTGATGTGTCCTATAAGGAGCATTGGTGGCAAATCTGATGGCCAAATGGTAAAGAACATCTAGCCGCTCGAGAGCACCCTTAACTGCCGATCTATAAATTATGTCTCTGTAATCTAGCATGGGTAGGATGGTCATCTGAATCAGGGTTAGTTTGGCTGCTGGGGTGAAAGAGGAGGGATTACGATAGAGGAAACCAAGTCCAGATTTAACTTTGGCCTGCAGATTTGATATGAGCTGAGGGATGGACAGTGTACCGTCTAGCCATACTCCCAAATACTTGTATGAGGTGACTACCTCAAGCTCTAAACCCTCAGAGGTAGTAATCACACCGGTGGAGAGAGGGGCATTCTTCTTACCAAACCACATGACCTTTGTTTTGCAGGTGTTCAGAACAAGGTTAAGGGTAGAGAAAGCTTGTTGGACACTAAGAAATCTTTGTTGTAGAGCATTTAACAAAAAATCCAGGGAGGGGCCAGCTGAGTATAAGACTGTATCATCTGCATATAAATGGATGAGATGGGTACTCCCTTGGTGACAGGCAGTGGCTGAGACGGCAGATGTTCTGACTTTATACACTGCACTCTTTGAGAGAGGTAGTTAGACAAAACCAGGCCAAAAACTCATCAGAGACACCAATATTCCTTAGCTGGCCCACATGAATGGAATGGTCTATCGTACCGTATCAAAAGCTTTGGCCAAGTCAATAGAAATAGCAGCACAACACGGCAATGGTGACACCATTTAAGGTTGCAGTGACGGGTACTGTACAAAGTAGGTCACATGCATGTCCCCAGCTCTCCTGTCTGTCATTAACTCAACATACTATACTTTAGGAACCCCCATGCTGTGTGGATACCATTTACACACATAGAAATTATGTCCCTGTGGCAAAAAACACACACACACACACACACACACACAGAGAAATAAATGTCAAATACCGAAATGTTTTTCCTCCCTCGTTCACTTCATTATATGGCTTTCCACCAGCCTCTCTCCAGCCTCAAGCAGAAACACAGCACTGTAGCCATGGTTATTAGAGGCCAAAGATGCATGAAGGGAGAATGTGTGTGTGCTCGCGCCAAAGACGCATGAGGGCAGAATTAGTCCTCCGCTGGAGCTGCAAGCGCAAGGCATGTCTCCGAATGGAATTGTGTGTAATTATTGACGCTCCCTGCCGTGTAATGTGTTGGCTTAGTGTGTTTGCCTCTGTGTCTGCTCTGGGTTTTCGTTCCGTTTGCGGTCTCTGTGAGTGTTATTTTTTTTTTATCCAGTCTTGCAACACCAGGATTGTGGGTTCGATTCCCAGGACCACTCACACGTAACATTTGTGCACACACGACTAAGTGGCTTTGGACAGAAAGTGTCTGCTAAATGGTTTATATTATTAGGGATATTTATGTTAGTGAGGGCTCGTCTAAGAGGTGGCGGTGTTTGTGGCACGTTCAGAGTGTCTAGGTGCATCTTTGATTTCTAGAGTCTTTGGTCGTACTTGCGTTAGTGTTCTATACATTCTGTGGAGCTACTGTGTAAATAGTAGTAACGCGTGCTTGTCTGTAACGATGGTGTGTGTGGTGAGATGCGCTGAGGGGTAAGGATGTAATGTGTGGTCAGATGGTCAGAGGGTGAGGTGGCTGGTCTCTCTCTGGGGCAGATGGGGCCAACACAGGAAGTGCCAGTAGCCAGCTCTTCTCCTCCCCTCAGTCACCAATACTAACTGCCATAACCACCACAGCCAGGAGAGGAGGAGAAAGAGCTCTCGGTACACACACGCTCTTACTGTACACAAAATGCACATGCCGAGTTAAGCAAAGAAATGCGAACATACACTGGTTCTACAGGCACACTTCCTCTGATTTAATTCTCTCCATTTCTGGATCTCCCTCTGTGTCCCTCTGTCTCCCTCTGTCTCCCTCTGTCTCCCTCTGTGCTCTTAAACGCTAGTAAAACCAAATGCATGCTTTCAACCGTTCGCTGCCTGCACCCGCACGCCCGACTAGCATCACCACCCTGGATGGTTCCGACCTTGAATATGTGGACATCTATAAGTACCTAGGTGTCTGGCTAGACTGTAAACTCTCCTTCCAGACTCATATCAAACATCTCCAATCGAAAATCAAATCTAGAGTCGGCTTTCTATTCCGCAACAAAGCCTCCTTCACTCACGCCGCCAAACTTACCCTAGTAAAACTGACTATCCTACCGATCCTCGACTTCGGCGATGTCATCTACAAAATTGCTTCCAACACTCTACTCAGCAAACTGGATGCAGTTTATCACAGTGCCATCCGTTTTGTCACTAAAGCACCTTATACCACCCACCACTGCGACCTGTATGCTCTAGTCGGCTGGCCCTCGCTACATATTCGTCGCCAGACCCACTGGCTCCAGGTCATCTACAAGTCCATGCTAGGCAAAGCTCCGCCTTATCTCAGTTCACTGGTCACGATGGCAACACCCACCCGTAACACGCGCTCCAGCAGGTGTATCTCACTGATCATCCCTAAAGCCAACACCTCATTTGGCCGCCTTTCGTTCCAGTTCTCTGCTGCCTATGACTGGAACGAATTGCAAAAATCGCTGAAGTTGGAGACTTTTATCTCCCTCACCAACTTCAAACATCTGCTATCTGAGCAGCTAACCGATCGCTGCAGCTGTACATAGTCTATCGGTAAATAGCCCACCCATTTTTACCTACCTCATCCCCATACTGTTTATATTTATTTACTTTTCTGCTCTTTTGCACACCAATATCTCTACCTGTACATGACCATCTGATCATTTATCACTCATTTATCACACAGTGTTAATCTGAAAAATTGTAATTATTCGCCTACGTCCTCATGCCTTTTGCACACAATGTATATAGACTCTCCTTTTTTTCTACTGTGTTAATGACTTGTTAATTGTTTACTCCATGTGTAACTCTGTGTTGTCTGTTCACACTGCTATGCTTTATCTTGGCCAGGTCGCAGTTGCAAATGAGAACTTGTTCTCAACTAGCCTACCTGGTTAAATAAAGGTGAAATAAAAATAAATAAATAAAAAGTGTCCCTCTGTCTCCCTCTGTGTCCCCCTGTGTCCCTCTGTCTCCCTCTGTGTCCCTCTGTCTCCCTCTGTGTCCCCCTGTGTCCCTCTGTCTCCCTCTGTGTCCCCCTGTCTCCCTCTGTCTCCCTCTGTGTCCCTCTGTCTCCCTCTGTGTCCCTCTGTCTCCCTCTGTGTCCCCCTGTGTCCCTCTGTCTCCCTCTGTGTCCCTCTGTCTCCCTCTGTGTCCCCCTGTGTCCCTCTGTCTCCCTCTGTGTCCCCCTGTCTCCCTCTGTCTCCCTCTGTGTCCCTCTGTGTCCCTCTGTGTCCCTCTGTCTCCCTCTGTGTCCCCCTGTGTCCCTCTGTCTCGCCCTGTGTCCCCCAGTGTCCCTCTGTCTCCCTCTGTGTCCCTCTGTCTCCCTCTGTGTCCCCCTGTGTCCCTCTGTCTCCCTCTGTGTCCCTCTGTCTCCATCTGTGTCCCTCTGTCTCCCTGTATCTTTCTGTCCGTCTTTAAAGGGATACTTTGGGGTTTTGGAAAGAAGTCGGATGAACTCATGGACACTGTGCAAAGCTGTTACCATAGACTTACAGTCGTTGTGCTAACGCTAGTTAGAAATTGCGCTAGCGCCAGCTAGTGAGTCGTTTTTTCCCCCTCCCTTTCCTCCTTTTGTATCAAGTTTGAGTCTCCTTGAGTTGATCTTCAGAGAGCCACAGCCCATTAGCCCGACAGAAAGACAGGAGTGGAGTAGTAATTCAACACTAACCAGGCCCGCTCCTCCACCCCATACACAGTGACAGACAGCACACTCAGAGAGGACCCACTGACATGCTGACATGCTGGCAGGCTTCAGAGTAGAAAGAGTGTGTGTGTCTGTGTGTGTGTGTGCGCTTCCCTGCGTGTCTGTGTGTTTGAGGGAACGTAGGCTGTGCATTGTGTTTTGCGGGTTTCCTCACACTACCCCAGAGTAGAGATGTGCAGTAGCCCCATGTTTTCTGATCCAGCAGCCTGAGATGCTAGTGCAGCACCCTGTTTTGTGTGTGAATGATCAGTGTTTTAGTGTGGGACTCTGTGGCAGTGGAACACAACACATACACACACACACACACACACACACACACACACACACACACACACACACACACACACCAGTAGCATCAACATCCATTCATTACCTCCAGACTCCCTCCAGCTCCTCCTGTCTTTCTCTCTCTGTTCCTCTCTCCCTCTCTTTGTTACACCAGGTCTGCCGTGGGAGAAGGAAAAACAGCCAAAAGCTCCAAAAAGAAGCCGTAACTAGGGTTTAAACAATTTATAGTGAGTATATTTACCCTGTGTATCCTCTACCGGTTGGTCAGAGCCCTGCGCTCTGAAAGAGTAGAGAATAGTTTCTTTCTTTCTCTATCAGCCACAGAAGAGTGCACAATGCGCTCTGAAACGTGTCCTCGGCTGGTCGGAACAGAAGAACATGACTCCTCTCTTGTCATCGCACCGACCACAAAACCACACTCCCTCCGCAGGAAACACTTTGGCAGCATAAACCAACAGTGCTGTTCCGTCCAACTCAAGCTGTGACGCAGTGCTTAGTTAATGTTCAGGGCTGGATTCCAGTCTGAAGGACTGGTACTTCTCCCACTGCTCTCAAACATTACCTGATCGCTTGAAGCATCCTGTCCCGGCTTGCAGATCCGTGAGGAAGTTATAGCAGCCAGGGATGATTTTGATTGGAATCCAGCCCAGACGTCTGCTGAACCCTCATCTGTCCCCTGTTGCCCTCGTTCTTGTTTTGTTTATTTCAAACCTGTGCGTGAGGCTGCAAGCACACGCACCTCCACTTTGCAAAAACAAGGAAACAGGTCTTATCTGCAGGCTGAAAAACTGAAAAAATTGGAGTGTTGCATTTGCATTTTAATTCGCCCTCAATCACGCGTGTTTGGTGTTGTCTGAAATTGCCTCCTGTTTTTCCCTCTTCTGTGTTTATAGAGGCTCTCTGAGGCTAGCCTTAAATTCCAATCTGCCTGTTTCGGCAGTATATGGAGATTAGGCCTCTCTCTATCTCTTTCTCCTGGCCCTTCTCTCTGTCCCGCCCCCTCTCTTTCTCGCTCTTTCCCCTTCTCTCTTTTTTCACCTCATCCCCCTGTCTCTTTCCATCGGTCCCCTTGTTCATGGGTTCCCGGGGAATTAAAAGGCGCACATTTCATTAGTGATGCCATACTGCCACAGAATGAGCTCCGAAGCCTTTGGACAGCCACTGGAGTCACGGACCCTCCCTGCTACCCTCCGGCCCACCCGTTCTTGTTCCCTCTGATGTACGCAGCAGATCTACATAAACATAAGGTCATTCTGGCAGATTGTGGGCCTTCAGAGCAAACCAACTTCTCATACATGCATGAGTGAAGGTCGGAGGTCGGAGTGAAACCGCCTCACTCTCCAGCTTTATTGAGTTTACCTTCTATCGTGTCAATATCTGTACTGAACAAAAAAATATGAACGCAACATGTAAAGTGTTGGTCCCGTTTTTCATGAGCTGAAATAAAAGATCCCAGAAATGTTCCATACGTACAAAAAGCGTATTTCTCTCAAATGTTGTGCACAAAATTTGTTTATATCCCTTTTAGTGAGCATTTCTCCTTTGCCAAAATAATCCAGCCACCTGACGTGTGGCATATCAAAAAGCTGATTAAACAGCATGATCATTACAGTGCACCTTGTGCTGGGGACAATAAAAGGCCACTCTAAAATGTGCAGTTTTGACTCGCAACACAATGCCACAGATGTCTCAAGTTTTGAAGGAGCGTGCAATTGGCATGTTGACTGCAGGAATCTCCACCAGAGATTGTGCCAGAGAATTGAATATTAATTTTTCTACCATAAGCCGCCACAAACGTTGTTTTAGAGAATTTGACAGTATATCCAACCGGCCTCACAACCACAGACCACGTGAATCCACGCCAGCCCAGGACATCCACATCTGGCTTCTTCACCTGCGAGATCATCTGAGGAGGGTGAGGGAAGGTGCTGAGTGGTCTTTCTACCCGTAATAAAGACTTTTTGTGTGTGTGTGTGGGGGGGGGGGGGGGGGGGGGGGCATATTCTGAATGGCTAGGCCTGGCTCCCCAGTGGGTGGACCTGGCTCCCCAGTGGGTCGGCCTATGCCCTCCCAACGCCCACCCATGGCTGCGCCTCTGCCCAGTCACGTGAGATCCATAGATTAGGTCCTAATGAATTTATTTCCTTCTATGAACTGTAACTCAGTAAAATCGTTGAATTTGTTGCATTGATATTGTTGTTCAGTGTATTATGATTTCACAGTAGATGCAGTTTGCGGCGGAAACAAATCGGTCTTGTTCCAACAATGTTCATCCCCAGTTCCATTTTCATCAAAACCTTTCGTAAAAATACAAAATACATGTTTTATTGTCACATCCACTGGATTGGTGCAGTGAAACGTGTTGTTTTACAGGGTCAGCCATAGTAGTACGCACCCCTGGAGCAAAATAGGGTTAAGTTCCTTGCTAAAGGACACATCAACAGATGTTCTACCTTGACGGCTTGGGTATTCTAACCAGAAACTTTTGTTACTGGCCCTACACTCTAACCGCTACTCGTCTGCATCTGATTGGCAGATCTGAAAGGGAGTCTGCCATGATTGGACAAAAGTCCCCCAAGAGCCCCTCCCTCCTCATTCAGACCGAAACATTGGAGGGCTGTTTTGAAGCTTAGAAATAGAATGACCCCTCTAACATCTGTCCTCATTTGGGTCTCTCCCCCAGCCTAGGTCACTGACTCTAAATGACAGGGTTGATATTTGAGAGCATCTTTGACTGGCAATATGCGACAGACAGACAGACAGACAGACAGACAGACAGACAGACAGACAGACAGACAGACAGAGCCTGGTCTGTCATCCTCTCATGTCAATGTATACTGTAATAGGAGCCTACATAAGAGGCTTATTCAAATGGCCCAATCAATCCATTTGGCTCAGCGATGGAGATTGGTGTAAGAGCCTTAGGCAGAGAACCATGTCGTTCTCTACTAGGCTGAAAACAAGCTGGCGCATATATTAATGAGCTGCATTCTGTCTGAGGCGCATACATGCTTCCCCAAAGCCCCTACGTCCCTTTCAGGTGTCCTCGTTGGTTCCTGTGCATTCCCCCGTTGTTGATTGGTCGACACAAACCCTGGGTCTACGGCAGAGCCCCTCAGAGGGGTGGTTGACCTCTGACCCCTGTGTAACGATGGGCCGATAGGTGTCATGAGGCTATAGGAGGGCAGCCACATCTGACCATTAAGCCCCAGGACGTCAACAAGTGCCCTTGAAACTGTTCAGATGTTGGGACTGACCCCCATGGCCTATAGAGGAAGTTAGTTTACATAGAGGGGAGAGGTGTTAGAGGGGTCATTCTATTCCTACGCTTCAATACAGCCCTCCGGTGTGATTCAGAGCTAGTGGATTGGAACATAGAGAAGAAGCCATAGGAAGGTACAACACTAGGGTCATTCTGTTTGCCGTATATGAATATAACGACAGGTTGCATGTACAGTTCTTCGAAATAAGGCGATTAGGCGGCCAATACGTTGCAGTAAACCTTAGTGAACTATTAGCCAAAATATATTTACAATGGAATACATGTAGGAGCAATCGGCATTGTACATCAGGACACACAACTGCAACACGTTTCGACTAGTGGTCTTCCTATATGGCTCCTTAGGCGTAGCCCGAGTACATGATACAAATGTCTGTTGATTTGGATTGTTTATACTGTAGGTTGAACGGCATGGCAGCCCTGAGGCGGCAGGTTAGCCTAGTGTGTTAGAGTGTTGGACTAGTAACCGGAAGGTTGCAAGTTCAAATCCCCCGAGCTGACAAGGTACAAATCTGTCGTTCTGCCCCTGAACAGGGTGTTAACCCACTGTTCCTAGGCCGTCATTGAAAATAAGAATTTGTTCTTATTAACTGACTTGCCTAGTTAAATACATTTTAAAAATGGTTTGCTGTTACTTGCCTCATATGACAATCTACTGTACAAGTGATCAGACAACAAGCGTGTCGACAGGACTATAATTATCCAGGCCATCTGGAGCAGTTTTGACAGTTTATGCGTGAATGATGGTGGACTTCTCCCCCTCGGCGGTAACAGAATCGACTAATTGCTGTCATCTGAGCCGTTGTGTTAATGTGTGTCACTAGGGGGTGCGCAGGCATTTCACAAGTGACAAGTAGGAGTGCATGAGAGTGACGATGTGTGTGTCACTGACTCCGTGGAAGGTGTTGTTATGGTCATTTGGGCGGTTAATTTGATCTAAAGCATCTTACTATGAACACATAGGCTTGTCAGTGTAGTATTTGTGGCCCATGTGGGAATCAAACCCACAACTTGGTGTTAACCAGTACCATGCTCCAACCAACTGAGCTTATTTCTCCAGTCAGTTGTTCGAATGGAGCTAGGAGTGTGTTCATGTTTCCAAGTTTCAAACATGTTCTCAAATGCCATGGACATGGCAGCAGCGGTATGACAGCCAGCATATTCATGAGTATGCAATACGACTTTCCTCAGTACGAAATCCTCCACGACCCACTGTGCTGTCAGACTCCGCATGCCCATGGGGCTGATATCGCTGGTCCAAATTTCAGTTGTGAAGCTAATAGCAGTGGCGCTATTGCTGTGGGGGGGGCAAACTACCTGCCCTCCAGGACACCTACATCACCCGATGTCACAGGAAGGCCATAAAGATCATCAAGGACAACAACCACCCGAGCCACTGCCTGTTCACCCCGCTATCATCCGCTATCATCCAGAAGGCGAGGTCAGTACAGGTGCATCAAATCTGGGACCGAGAGACTGAAAAACAGCTTCTATCTCAAGGCCATCAGACTGTTAAACAGCCACCACTAACATTGAGTGGTTGCTGCCAACACACTGACTCAACTCCAGCCACTTTAATAATGGGAATTGATGGGAAATGATGTAAAATATATCACTAGCCACTTTAAACAATGCTACCTAATATAATGTTTACATACCCTACATTATTCATCTCATATGTATATGTATATACTGTACTCTATATCATCTACTGCATCTTTATGTAATACATGTATCACTAGCCACTTTAACTATGCCACTTTGTTTACATACTCATCTCATATGTATATACTGCACTCAATACCATCTACTGTATCTTGCCTATGTTGCTCTGTACCATCACTCATTCATATATCTTTATGTACATATTCTTTATCCCCTTACACTTGTGTCTATAAGGTAGTAGTTTTGGAATTGTTAGCTAGATTACTTGTTGGTTATTACTGCATTGTCGGAACTAGAAGCACAAGCATTTCGCTACACTCACATTAACATCTGCTAACCATGTGTATGTGACAAATAAAATGTGATTTGATTTGATCTGAAAAATAGCACACAAATAATTAATAAAAGTGTACCCAGTGCTCGACCAGTCGGCGAACGCCAACATCACCCACGGCAGAGAACGGTTGATTGTCCAGGGTAAGGAATTCCATTATCTTGGCTTTAATGGATTTCGCCTTTGAGTTGTCTCGCTGAAATGACCTTCCTCTTTCTAATGACTGCTCGACTTGTTGACTGCTCGATCCACACAGCAGACATTGTGGGCCAGGTTAGGAGTGCCTTGTTGCACGTTGTAGCGCAAAATTTGACGTGGTGTCAAGACTGTATAGGTATGCGCGATAGCTTTGACATCGGTTTTGCACATTGCCGTTGAACTTGACATTGGCATTTGTAGCTCATATCGGCCGATTCTGATAGGTTTACCAATATATCATGCATACCTAGTTAAAAAAGTACCTTTAATATATAATAATTATATGCATTTTAGCAGACACTTTGTAAGGATTAGTAATACATGCATACATTTTACGGCCCCGTTTCCAAAAGTAGGATAAATATACTATTTTAAGAAATATTACTGGATTAATACCATTCCATTATCTGGCCCCAGATTAGCAAATAAACAATTGATGAAATGAGACCATCGTCATGACAAGGATCTGTGGGTGTTGACAGTCATTGGTGCAGAGCAAAAGTCCAGTGTCTCCCTGGGGATTGTGGGGGTGCATACGTGTGTGTGTTTGTGCGGCGGCAAAGAGACAGTTGGTGCGAGAGTGCTTTATCTGTCATAAGACAAGCACTTTGATTCCATTACTGAAATTGAAATTGAAATGGCCCGTTAACCAAACTGCAATTGAGTCGCGCAAATTATTTATTTTCCGCCTCGACAATTAATGATGGTTGCCCGAGGACACTCCTCGGGGTGTGTGTGTGTGTGCATGTGTTTCCATGCAGTTGTTTGAGTGGTAGGCATCTACGGTTGGTTTGTGCATCGTGGTGATTGCTTTTGGTCTTTGGACACACCCTTGTTGTGGTCTCCCAGCCTTCCCTTTTTCCACGTGGTTCTTGTGGAGTGCACGCAGTCCTGTCCTGGAGGGACTGTCTCTAGTCTCTTCTCCCGGATCATTTGTGCTGACGAGGCTCACTCTGGTCTCATTGAGTCAGTCCACCTGCATGGCTGCTCAGTGGAGCTTAGTCTCCTGTGACTGAGGGGTGAGGGGTCAGTACGTCCATCTGGCCAGCAGCACCCAGGGTGTTGAGGGATTCTGAAACAACGCATGTATGCACTCACACAGTGTGAACTCACACACACACGCCTCTGCATCTACCCATTACACTGCTGAGCTCATCAGATTTTTTTCCATCCCTGAGCATCAGGGGTGTGTGTGTGGCATTTAGAGTCCCGTTCTCATCATTGCCCTTCACTACATTTACACAGACTTGTTGTAGCGCAGACAGATGGTATTTCTAGCCTATCGATTCGCCCAGACGCCTTCCTACACCAGTGCTAGTTATATTTCCTATTGATTGATTGGCTGTCAGCCCTATCGACCAGCCAGGTCGCGGTGCCGCGTATTGATTGATGACTCCCTCTCCGCACCTCCTATCGGCGTTCGTCCCCCTTGCCATCGTTCATCAGTGGAATGAAGATCAATGCGTCCGATAATGGCGTCGCCACCCCACCCCCACCCCTCAGGACTGGTCTTTCTGTCCAGGGACCGGCCGGCTTGTCCCGATCCATTTGTGGACATTGTTTACCGTTTACCCCTCTGTGTGTCATTTTGTTCATTCGTTCTCCCCCCTCTTCTCGCCTTCTGCTCATCCTCCCTCTATGGGTTGTAATGGGAAGCTCTGTATTGGTTGGTGCCTTTGTTTCCTCTTGAGCAGAGCAGACCAACCTGCTGGTTGTGTTGTTGGTACAGCACAGCACATCATAGAAGCAACATTCAGCTTGTACTGACCCTGTAGGCTGCTCTGAGATGTGTGTGTGTGTGTGTGTGTGTGTGTGTGTGTGTGTGTGTGTGTGAGACGCCTCAGATACAGAATTGCTGCTGCTCCGAAAAAGCAGGGAAGTTGTACAAAGCTTTTTATTATAATTCACCATCTTCCCTGTCATGTGCGTGTGTTTCAACCCCGTGTCGACCTTGACACGAGCACGGCCGCAGGTACTATTCAGTCATTGAGGAGAGCAAGAGGGGGAGTGGGAGACAGAGGGAGAAATAGTGTGGGGTGAAGTAGGCGGAGACAGTCTAGTTTAATCTAAAGTAGATTCTCTAATTGAACTAGATGGAAAACAAAGTCGGCACAAGCCTTGGAGCTGGGTTCACTTATGTAACCACTGATCTCTCACTGCTCCTTATTCATAAGAGAGAGGAGAAAGTTAGAGTGGGGGGGGGGGGGTAGCAAGACCAGGGAGAGAGAGGAAAATATAGAACAAGGAAGTGTGTTAGAGGGAAATGAGAAACAGTGAGGGGGCGAAGTAGAGACGCAGAGAAGGTGAGCGAGGCTACAAAGGTGAGCATGAGAACGGGGGGGGGGGGGGGGGGGGACGTAAAAGACAAACGTAAAAGACCGTAAAAGACAAACGGACTCTCGCTCTGACGCTACCGCTCCTCCTCCAATAGCACCTCTCTGTCCGGTTAAATAATGCATCATTCTGCTTGACTGGGCCTGTAGGAAATGGAAGGCACCACACCAGCGATACAGCCTCAATAATGCAGCAGTCATCTGAAAGGGGTTATCAGGTCCTCTCACACAGGAAAAGCTGCCCCCAACACGCGCCACCACAACGCTGCTGCTTTGCTGCTGACATTTGAAGCGGGACACCCAGAACAAAAAGGTTAAGTCTCCCGGTTGGTACTGCGACAAATGAGCCTAATTGTGTGTGTGTGTGTGTGTGTGTGTGTGTGGAGGGGGGGGATTCAACCTTATCGTCATCTATTCTCTCATTATCCCTTTACACAGTAGGGGGTTGGATAGGCAAACCCTCCCTTTTTTATTATAGATAATATAAGGGTAGTAATTATAACTGTTTGCATATGGGTGCTTCCCATGCATCGACCCACGTGTGTGCTCAACTGTGCCGTGGCTTTACGTGGCTGTATGTGCCTGTGCCCACTGCACTGCAGACGTGTCAGAATGCATCTCTTCATACGCATGCCATACATCAAATATGCATTATTTTATAGGTCAACCTTTGCCTCTGCACTTTATTTCTACCATGTCTAGCCATTACCCCAGCAGTACTCAAAGTCCTGCTCTCTTTTGCTCTTTCCCTTGCTTTCAACCTCTCTTTCTCTCTCTCTCTCTCTCTCTCTTTCTCTTGGTTATGTAAGCACATCCAGTGCCTCGGAGGGCCGAGGAGGAGCCGGAGCTGAAGCCAGAGGTTTTCCTCCCCCTCTGGGGCTCCCTGTCCTTTCCTGTCCTCGCTCTGAAAGCAAGGCCATTACCACATTACACCGGGACACTGTCTAGATCTCTCCCATACTGACTGGGCCTCAGCTGACTTTGTGGAATTGTGCACCTCTTTGCCATTTTAAACTCTGTTTGTTTAGATGGGACCATACTGGACTCCTTGTAGTCTCTGGCCACATTAGTCCCAGGCACCCTGGCACAGGCTGGCACAGCTCTGGTTTATAATGAACCTGGCAGGCTGCCTCAGCGTTTCCTATAGGTTCTCCCAGGAATGAAACCTGGCACCCCTCTCCTCAACGCTCCCCCGACTGCATCACCTCTAGACACACATTTACTCCTCTTTAAGAATTCCCCTCCCAAATTAAAAAATAATCTATCTTTCAAAAAGGGAATAGAGACTATTTTCACTTAGGCATTTGCTGCTTTTTCCCCCAGTCCTCAGTTGACATAAGAGCAGAGTTGGCGTGCTCATTCAGGATCAGTTCTTCACCTTTTAGATCATAATGAATATGATTATATGGAGGGGGGGGTTGATCCTAGAGCAGCTATCCTATTCAGAGACAGGCTCAGGGCTGCATTCAGAGCTGGCTGGTCAGGTGAGGCTGTGATACTCTGTTCTCTCTCTCTGACGGGGAGAGAACAGCCACAGACGATGCCTCTGAACAGGTGGTCATTCACATTCAAGGCTGCTACCAGCCACCCAACCACCTGTCATATACCGTCATGTGGAAAACAGTCCAGAGAGAGAGAGGGGTGAGCGAGAGCGAGACCAAGGGCGAGGGATGGAGAGATGGTCTGAGACTCGGCGAGTAAGGGAATGAATGTCGAAAAAGAGCTGGGACACAATTAACATAGCAGCAACTGGACAGAACCCAAGTGTGTTGCCATGACAAAGCCTCCTATCCACATAGCACTTGCGCTCATTTTAGAGTTAACACACTGAGGTGTGTTTGAGTGTGTCAGAAGCATCAGAGAAAAGGCAGTGCTCCTTAGACCCCATTATTGGAGATGAACGTTTATTCATTTTGCAATGGCTAATGCTGTGTGTTCTTTTGCTCAAACATAATAACAAAGTCAATACGGCAAAATGGATTGTTTTTGGGAATATTCTATTCTCTCTGACTGTGTGCCTTTTATTTTGTTGATTGTTAGTGCTCAAACATTGTTATTTAAAGATGCACTATGCAGACATCGCTTGCCATTTCCTGGTTGCTAACATTCTAATAGTTTGCCTAATTTCAGTTTGTAACAAATCAAGCAAGTCTAGTGTAGAGCAGTGTTCACCAACCGACTGGTCAATCTCCAAGGCATTCATAGTAGATCACCAACTGACTGGTCAATCTCCAAGGCATTCATAGTCGATCACCAACCGACTGGTCAATCTCCAAGGCGTTCATAGTCGATCACCAACCGACTGGTCAATCTCCAAGTCATTCATAGTAGATCACCAACCGACTGGTCAATCTCCAAGGCATTCATAGTCGATCACCAACCGACTGGTCAATCTCCAAGGCATTCATAGTAGATCACCAAACATTTCTGTAAAAAAATCAAAACGATAAAGCCTTGCGTTCCTATTTGTCTTTAATGTGTTCCGCACTGTTGGTGGTAGGTGCACTTAATTCAGCAGCCCTAGCGCCGGGAAGGCAAAGTGTCTCCATTATGAACCATGTCATGTGTCTGAAGGTAGAACTCTGGCTACCCAGCAGGCCCAGAGGGCAAATCAAGGGCACCTATAATTCTACCGCTGGCCAATCAGATGGCTCAGATCACGGTGTCTGCACAGTTTTGTCGAGCCACACACTGTAAAAAGAAGCCTTGAGCGCACCGCAAAGTTCATACGGTGAGATTACAAAACTTTTACAACCATAACTACAGACTCGACTAATACAGCAAAGAGCTGCTGTTTTTGTGTTTAAGTTGTTATTCAGCCCTGTCAACACTTTGTTCAATACCTTTAGAAGCCACCAGCATTGCAGCTGCAATGAAATGAGTATAGCAAAGTGTTCCAACAAGATTGCGTTGTTATTATTTGTGGCTTGTGTCTTTTTTTTTTATATCAAGGACTATTTCACTTTCTCTGGTCACAGGAGTAACAACATGTATTGGTGCGCGAGGCAGAAATAATGTAGTGCGACTTGAGTTTTGCCCGTCGGCAGACTGTCCCCTTTTCTCAGCTGAGGGACGGTAACTCCGGTGAGAGGCAGCCTCGCCGCTGCTCTTTCCCTCCCCTCAGACTGACAATCGGATGCAGGCCTTCAGTCTAATAATACATTTAATGTGTATATGTGCTTTTCTTTCAAAAACAAGGACATTTCTAAGTGTTTGTGTGTGTTTGTGTGTGTGTGTGTGTGTGTGTGTGTGTGTGTGTGTGTGTGTGTGTGTGTGTGTGTGTGTGTGTGTGTGTGTGTGTGTGTGTGTGTGTACAGTCGTGGCCAAAGGTTTTGAGTGACACATATTAATATCCAAATACAAATATCCACAAACTTTGCTGCTTCAGTGTCTTTAGATATTTTTGTCAGATGTTACTATGGAATACTGAAGTATAAATACAAGCATTTCATAAGTGTCAAAGTTGATGCAGAGTCAATATTTGCAGTGTTGACCCTTCTTTTTCAAGACCTCTGCAATCCACCCTGGCATGCTGTCAATTAACTTCTGGGCCACATCCTGACTGATGGCAGCCCATTCTTGCATAATCAATGCTTGGAGTTTGTCAGAATTTGTGGGTTTTTGTTTGTCCACCCTCTTCTTGAGGATTGACCACAAGTTCTCAATGGGATTAAGGTCTGGGGAGTTTCCTGGCCATGGACCCAAAATATTGATGTTTTGTTCCCCGAGCCACTTAGTTATCACTTTTGCCTTATGGCAAGGTGCTCCATCATGCTGGAAAAGGCATTGTTCATCACCAAACTGTTCCTGGATGGTTGGGAGAAGTTGCTCTCGGAGGGTGTGTTGGTACCATTCTTTATTCATGGCTGTGTTCTTAGGCAAAATTGTGAGTGAGCCCACTCCCTTGGCTGAGAAGCAACCCCACACATGAATGGTCTCAGGATGCTTTACTGTTGGCATGACACAGGACTGATGGTAGTGTTCACCTTGTCTTCTCTGGACAAGCTTTTTTCCAGATGCCCCAAACAATCGGAAAGGGGATTCATCAGAGAAAATGACTTTACCCCAGTCCTCAGCAGCCCAATCCCTGTACCTTTTGCAGAATATCAGTCTGTCCCTGATGTTTTTCCTGGAGAGAAGTGGCTTTTTTGCTGCCCTTCTTGACACCAGGCCAGCCTCCAAAAGTCTTCGCCTCACTGTGCGTGCAGATGCACTCACACCTGCCTGCTGCTATTCCTGAGCAAGCTCTGTACTGGTGGTGCCCCGATCCCAAAGCTGAATCAACTTTAGGTAGACAGTCCTGGCGCTTGCTGGACTTGCTTGGGAGCCCTGAAGCTTTCTTCACAACAATTGAATCGCTCTCCTTGAACTTCTTGATGATCCGATAAATGGTTGATTTAGGTGCACTCTTACTGGCAGCAATATCCTTGCCTGTGAAGCCCTTTTTCTGCAAAGCAATGATGACGGCACGTGTCTCCTTGCAGGTAACCATGTTTGACAGAGGAAGAACAATGATTCCAAGCACCACCCTCCTTTTGAAGCTTCCAGTCTGTTATTCAAACTCAATCAGCATGACAGAGTGATCTCCAGCCTTGTCCTTGTCAACACTCACACCTGTGCTAACAAAAGAATCACTGACATGATGTCAGCTGGTCCTTTTGTGGTAGGGCTGAAATGCAGTGGAAATGTTTTTGGGGGATTCAGTTCATTTGCATGGCAAAGAGGGACTTTGCAATTAATTGCAATTCATCTGATCACTCTTTATAACATTCTGGGGTATATGCAAATTGCCATCATACAAACTGAGGCAGCAGACTTTGTGAAAATTAATATTTGTGTCATTCTCAACTTTTGGCCATGTGTGTGTGTGTGTGTGTGTGTGTGTGTGTGTGTGTGTTGTGTGTGTGTGTGTGTGTGTGTGTGTGTGTGTGTGTGTGTGTGTGTGTGGCCTTTGTAGATATTCCATTAAAAATCTGCCGTTTCCAGCTACAACAGTCATTTACAACATTAACAATGTCTACACTCTATTTACACAATTTGATGATATTTTAATGGACAAAAAAATGTGCTTTTCTTTCAAAAACAAGGACATTTCTAAGTGACCCCAAACTTTTGAACTGTATTGTGTGTACATACATACATGGTTGCCTTCTAAAGTGTCTAAGGATTGCACAGAAACCGAATTTGACTGGGTGAAAAGAGGTTTAGCAGTTTATATTACATTGATTGTTTTGTTGCAAGTTTATGAGAAACGCTGTATAAAACATGAATCGTGTTAGGATATAAAAATATATTTTGTTTGATTAAAACTACGCTACATTGGGACCCTCAGGATGACAAATCAGAGCAAGATTACTGAATGGAAGTACATTATTTACCTTCAGAGGTGAATGTATCAAACCAGTGGCCGTGATAAAGGTTTTTTGTTGTTGTGCACTCTCCTCAAACAATAATTTTTTTGTTCACTGTAATAGCTACTGTAAATTGGACACTGCATTTAGAATAACAATAATTTAAGCTTTCTGCCCTCATAAGACATGTCTATGTCCCGGAAAGTTGGCTGTTGTTTACAGCGTCATTCTAGTCAGGCAGCAGCTACTTTGAAGAATCTCAAATATAAAATACTTTTTTTGGTTACTACATGATTTCACATGCTATTTCATAGTTTTGATGCCTTCACTATTATTCTACAATGTATAAAATAGTAAAAATAAAGAAAAACCCTTGAATGAGTAGGTGTGTCCAAACTTTTGACTGGTACTACATACACTCTGTTCAAAAGTTTGGGGTCACTTAGAAATGTCCTTGTTTTCCATGAAAATGAGTTGCAAAATGAATAGGAAAAATAGTAGAGACGTTGACAAGGTTTTAAATAATGATTTTTAACTTGAAATAATAATTGTGTCCTTCAAACTTTGCTTTCGTCAAAGAATCCTCCATTTGCTGCAACTACAACCTTGCAGACCTTTGGCATTCTAGTTGTCAATTTGTTGAGGTGATCTGAAGAGATTTCACCCCATGCTTCCTGAAGCGCCTCCCACAAGTTGGATTGGCTTGATGGACACTTCTTACGTACCATACGGTCAAGCTGCTCCCACAACAGCTCAATAGGGTTGAGATCCGGTGACTGTGCTGGCCACTCCATCATAGACAGAATACCAGCTGACTGCTTCTTCCCTAAATAGTTATTGCATAGTTTGGAGCTCTGCTTTGGGTCATTGTACTGTTGTAGGAGGAAATTGGCTCCAATTAAGTGCCGTCCACACGGTATGGCATGGCGTTGCAAAATGGAGTGATAGCCTTCCTTCTTCAAGATCCCTTTTACCCTGTACAAATCTACCACTTTAACACACAAAGCACCCCCAGTCCATCACATTGACTTGCCTGACAGATGGCGTCAAGCACACCTCCAGCATCTGTTCATTTTTTCTGCGTCTCAAGAATGTTCTTCTTTGTGATCTGAACATCTCAAACTTAGATTTGTCTGTCCATAACACTTTTTTCCAATCTTCCTCTGTCCAGTGTCTGTTCTTTTGCCCATCTTAATCTTTTATTTTTATTGGCCAGTCTGAGATATGGCTTTTTCTTTGCAACTTTGCCTAGAAGGCCAGCATCCCGGAGTCGCCTCTTCACTGTTGACATTGAGACTGGTGTTTTGCGGGTGCTAGTTAATGAAGCTAGCTGCCAATTGAGGACTTGTGAGGCGTCTGTTTCTCAAACTAGACACTAATGTACTTGTCCTCTTGCTCAGTTCTGTACCGGGTCCTCCCACTCTTCTTTCTATTCTGGTTAGAGCCAGTTTGCTCTGTTCTGTGAAGGGAGTAGTACACAGCGTTGTATGAGATCTTCAGTTTCTTGGCAATTTCTCGCATGGCATAACCTTCATTCACAAGAATAGACTGAGTTTCAGAAGAAAGTTATTTGTTTCTGGCCATTTTGAGTCTGTAATCGAATCCACAAATGCTGATGCTCCAGATACTCAACTAGTCTAAAGAAGGACAGTTTTATTGCTTCTTTAATCAGAACAGTTTTCAGCTGTGCTAACATAATTGCAAAAGGGTTTTCTAATGATCAATTAACCTTTTGAAATGATAAACTTTGATTAGCTAACACAACTGGAACACAGGAGTGATGGTTGATGATAATGGGCCTCTGTACGCCTATGTAGATATTCCATTAAAAATCATCCGTTTCCAGCTACAATAGTCAATTACAACATTCATGTCTACACTGTATTTCTGATCAATTTGATGTTATTTTAAGTGGACAAAAAAAAAGTGCTTTTCTTTCAAAAACAAGGACATTTCTAAGTGACCCCAAACTTTTGAATTGTTGTGTGTGTGTGTGTGTGTGTGTGTGTGTGTGTGTGTGTGCGCGCGCGCGTGTGTGTGTGTGTGTGTG
This sequence comes from Oncorhynchus clarkii lewisi, assembly GCF_045791955.1. NCBI lineage: Eukaryota > Metazoa > Chordata > Actinopteri > Salmoniformes > Salmonidae > Oncorhynchus > Oncorhynchus clarkii. The sequence goes on along the minus strand of NC_092178.1, from coordinate 34,843,873 downwards.
TGTAATATATTTATATATATTATGCTCACTTAACTGTGCCTCACAATTAATACAACACATGGTATATTACCAGTGTGATCAAATACCTAAATGTGTAATATCATTTCTAAATGATTTCTAAACAACATTGGCAGAGCAACTGAAGCATAGCCAATATGCAGTGATAATGTATTGGGTCTACAGAAATGGATCTTGAATCAGAAAAGGTTAGTGACCACTGGTGTAGTGCATCATTGTACCATCTAAACCGCTGTGAAATATATTTTCCATCAACAAAAATATTGTTTTTTCAGCTGTTTTGAATCTGGTGTACAAAACCCAAAGTAAAAACTCAACTTAAGCACGGGGAGCGTAGAAATAGAGCGCATAGAACAGCTCTACCATTTCTTTGACTTGCTTTCAATGAGAGTGACAGGTATAGACCTCAAATTTCTATGAATTTGGTCAGGTTGCCTAAAAAAGAACACATTGCAACTTAGAAAATGTATAAGTCCATTATCTTTTCAAAAAATATCTCTAATTTTTTTACGCTTTTTTTGTATTTACATGGTTGACGTTTTTTAACCTTTTCACTGGGACCCGGGGAGTGGAATTGTTATGTGTGTGTTTGTGTATTTTACACTCATCCGTTTTTGTCTGCGCTCATGTAACCGCTCATGTTCAACTGCATTTTTTAAGTCAGACTTTGTACACTGAACAAAAATACTGAGTTACAGTTCATATAAGGAAATCAGTCAATTGAAGTGAATTCATTAGGCCCTAATCTATGGATTTCACATGACTGAATACAGATGTGTATCTGTTGATCACAGATACCTTAAAAGAAGGTAGGAGCCTGGATCAGAAAACCAGTCAGTATCTGGTGTGACCACCATTTGTCTCATGCAGCGTGACAGATATCTTCACATAGACTTGATCAGGCTGTTGATTATGGCCTGTGGAATGTTGTCCCACTCCTCTTCAATGGCTGTGTGTAATTGCTGGATATTGGTGGGCACTGGAACAGAGCATCCCAAACATGCTCAATGGCTGACATGTCTGAGTATGCAGGCCTCGGAAGAACTGGGACATTGTCAGCTTCCAGGAATTGTGTACAGATCCTTGCAACATGGGGCCATGCATTATCATGCTGAAACACGAGGTGATGGCGGCTGACGAATTACACAACAATGGGCCTCAGGATCTCATCACTGTATATCTCTGTGCATTCAAATTGCCATCGATAAAATGCAATTGTGTTCGTTGTCCGTAGCTTATGCCTGCCCGCACCATAATCCCACCGCCACCATGTTGCACTCTGTTCACAACTTTGACATCAGCAAACCACTTTCCCACGCGACGCCATACACGCTGTCTGCCATCTGCTCGGTACAGTTGAAACCGCCATTCATCCGTGAAGAGCACACTTCTCCAGCGTGCCAGTGGCCATCAAAGGTGAGCATTTACCCACTGAAGTCAGTTACAACGCCGACCTGGCGAGGATGACGAGGTCAAGACCCTGGCGAGGATGACGAGCTCGCAGATGAGCTTCCCTGAGACTGTTTATGACAGCTTGCGCAAAAGTTATTTGGTTGTGCAAACCCACAGTTTCGTCAGCTGTCAAGTTGAAGGATCTCAGACGATCCCACAGTTGAAGAAGCCGGGTGTGGAGGTCCTGGGCTGGCGCGGTTACACGTGTTGTGAGGCCGGTTGGACGTACTGCTAAATGCTCTAAATACTTGAGACACCTGTGGCATTGTGTTGTGTGAGAAACGGTAAAAAAAATACATTAAAAGTGGCCTTTTATTGTCCCCAGCACAAGGTGCATCTGTGTAATGTTCATGCTGTTTAATCAGCTTCTTGAAATACCACACCTGTCAGGTGGCTGGATTATCTTGGCAAAGGAGAAATGCTCACTAACCGGGATGTAAACAAATGTGTGCACAAAAGTTGAGAGAAATAAGCTTTTGGGTTTGTATGAAACATTTCTGACATCTTTTATTTTGGCTCATGAAACATGGGACCAACACTTTACATGTTGCGTTTAATATTTTTGTTCTGTGTGTGTATATCTATCTCTCTCCCTCTACTTCTTAGTGTCGTCCTATTAGAGGGATAATGTGTGGACAAAAGATCTCCCCCTGGGTCATTGGCCTGCCTATCCCAGTCTCCTCTCTGGCTGAGCCTCGGGCCTGCTGGTGTGGATGCAGCCTGATACATTGCTTGGGGGTTGCAGGGAGGACACTGGAACAACATGTGGATAATCCTCTCTATTGAACTTTATGGGGCTCATTTCATAATTCTCCCTTTCACTGGGACTCAGGAAGGGAATTATATGTGTGTGTGTGTGTGTGTGTGTGTGTGTGTGTGTGTGTGTGTGTGTGTGTGTGTGTGTGTGTAAGGAGATTAGCACTGGCACCAGCTTGCTGTCTGCTTCGTGGCTGCTCTTCCCACTCCTTTCAGATAAACACGCTGTCGTACACTCTTCAGTCTGTGGCTCTCATTTCACTGTAGTGAAATGTATTTGAAAGGCGAGCAACAGACACGCACACACGCACACACGCACGCACGCACAAACACACTATCGCTAAGTAAATGGCAACACAAAGAAACATTTTACCTTTCACCCTTTTACACACCTACTGCCCTGCTAACAATTCCTGCCACCGCCATTCTCTAGGAACCATTGTGGGAGAATATGTGCCTTCGCTGTATTCATTGAACAGTGTTCTGTTATAATCCTTCCATACAGCGGTCTCTCTTCCCTCATTCCATCCCTTTTGTCTTTACTTGCTAGCAATGTAGGGATATGAATTCAGTGTCAGTAAGGCCGAGTAACTCCAATTTCACCGCAAATGAGTAAACGATGCACAAGTGCCTTTTCAGGATGACGAAAGAGAGGCACTTACTTGCTAGATGGAACAAGGACTCTCTCCAGTTCATTTGTGTGTTTAGTACTAAATGCCCTTCTGTTGAATGCCAGGGCTGCCTGGCTCGTCACTGCTGCCGCTGGAGGAAAGGACAATTCCCTTTCACTTTGTACCTGAGACAAATAGGACTTCAACAAAGGACTTCCGTTGACGTCACAGTGTCCTCTTTCTGAAATGAACAGAATGAAAAGTTAGGCTAACAGCTGTATGTTCCTTGCTTTGCTGCTTAGTTCAATTGCCGTCCAAAGCGAGATTAGCGGTATTTTTCTCCGTTTCAAAAGGCTGTTTTATACTACCTGTCATAAATCTTCTGATCAAATGACTTTGTACATCTGACATTGTGTCAGAACTCTGCGTTGACATTCATCACATCCTCTTTGAAGGACACTAGCCAGCCCCATTGGCACTGAATCAAAACCACAACATTAAGATTCATGGCTGGACTCTGATATCCACATTGTCATAAACTAAATTATAGACAATTATTTATAAAATGATCCCCTGGAAATCTGTGTTTAGCTGTTGATATTGGTCACGGCCATTTCATTAGTCTCTCTCTCTCTCTCAAAGGCCCATTAGCACGTCTAACTAGGGTGGGATTATTCTGATTAGTCATTGTGTGATCAGAACACTGACTTTCCATACACACTGCTGACTGGGGCTTTCAGATCCCGTTGCCTTCTTTATTTAGTCGCTCTCTATCACACTCTGGCATCTGTCATTCTGATCCCTTTACTCTCTCTCCTCTCCCCCCCGTTTTTTCTCTCTCTCACTCCCCCCTTTCTCTCTCTCCTCCCTTTCTCTCTCTCTCCCCTCTTTTTTCTCTCCCTCCCCCATTTCTCTCTCTTTCTCTCTCTCTCTCTCTCTCTCTCTCTCTCCCCCCTTTTCTCTCTCTCTCCCCCTTTCTCTCTCTCTCCCCCTTTTTTTCTCTCCCTCCCCCTCTTTCTCTCTCTCTCTCTCTCTCTCTCTCTCTCTCTCTCTCTCTCTCTCTCTCTCTCTCTCTCTCTCTCTCTCTCTCTCTCTCTCTCTCTCTCTCTCTCTCTCTCTCTCTCCCCCTTTCTCTCACTCTCTCCCTTACTCTCTTCTCTAATAGCGCTCTAAAATGCTGTGTGTTATCAGTGATAAACAGAGCCTGGCCCAGGGTGTAAAGAGTTCTCTCCAATGATGTGGGGTCCAGGAAAATGTTCTGAGCACTGTCCAAGGTGCTGACGGGGCACATTATGCAAGCGCCTCCGTCAAAGGCTGCTAAATATCAGTGGGTTTTTATGGAAGCGCTGCTGTCCAAGATTCTGAAGTATCAGTGAAGACTTGCTATGGTTGCTACGTGTCATCCGGTATTAATATTATAGCTGCACTGTGCAAGGCTCTGTCGAATCCGAAAGAAACCGATGCTGCTGTGGTCAGGCTGCCTAAATGTTGGATGGGTACTGGAGGGCTGTCCAAGGTCCTGAAAAGCAGTTCTGTATGTAGGTTGTCATGGCTGACAATGTGCTGTCCAAGGTCCTGAAGCTGCAGCAGTGGCTGTGTTGCTGTCTAGTGTGCTGAACCACTGGCTCTAGCTGTTTGCTGTCCATGGTGCTGAAAGGAGACTCTGGATACCCTTTGTGTCCTTAATGCCCCAGCTTGTTTTCTAGTAGCTGCTGTTGTTTAAAGTTACAGGATGAAAAACATGTTGTCCTACAAGCTTAATTCCTGAACAGATGCTATCAATGCACTTATGAAAACATATTTGTATCACTTGGAAGTATTTTGCCGGCGATGGAACTGTTGGGATTAGCCAAATCTCCAATTTGTATGTGGGCTGTTATTACTTTAAGTGCAGCTATTCAAGAGTGTCATCACCTAATTTTCATCTGTGTTATAAAGTTATGTCCAAGAGTCAATCTCAACTACAGTGGCTATTGCCCTCCTCCTTATTTCACGGAGAGATGGTCTGGGCATCCTCTGGATTTGTAAGAAGTCTAGATGTTTGTAAGCGCTCTATCATATCCACCGGTGATGTAATGCGCGTAATCGAGACTAGTGACTAAGCTGATCTACTTTTATTGAGGAAACATGTAGAAAATACATGTTTTGATGTCACATACCTCTGTAAGTCTCTCTGGATAAGAGTGTCTGCTTACTGACTGAAATGCCTAATGCAACGAGACTGTGAGATGACGAATGGTGTTGGACTCTGACTTGACAGCATGGAACGACGTGCGTGCTGTTCTTCGACTGACCTAATGCTGTTCTCCCGCTTTCTTTTCCCTCTCTTTCTGTCTCTTTCCCACCTTTTCTCTTCCAGTGGTCCTGCTGAACTCTAAAGAAACTCAGGCAGAGCTTGGCTGGACGTCGTACCCCTCCAATGGAGTGAGTGTACCAGTCCGTTGTGTACTTTGAATATACATGTTTTACCTGTGTATTTCTGTGTGTGTGTGTGTGTGTGTGTGTGTGTGTGTGTGTGTGTGTGTGTGTGTGTGTGTGTGTGTGTGTGTGTGTGTGTGTGTGTGCATTTCTGTGAGTGCGTGTGCGAGTGCATGTTTCAATGTATGTGCCTATGCATATGTGAATAGGTGTGCGTGCCAGTGTACATCTACACACTTTGTGTCATGGAGTAGTCCAGCTTGCTTCTAACTGAGAACAGCCCCCCCCCCCCCCCCCCCCCCCAGTGGGCACAGTTCCAGGGAGCACGCTGCCCAAATGGACTGTTAGTGGACAGCTGGCCCCACCTCTCTGCCCCTCTGCGCTCCTCCCTCCCTCCCTCCCCCTCCATTCATTCTACCTCTCTCTGTCCCTCCCTGAACAGAACAGAGCCGAGCTCATCACTGCACGCGAATCAATGGTCTAATCCTGGACAGGGCGTCCCTGCGTCCACCGTCCAGACACACACAGCCACATAAATTGTCCCTTCCGCTATCGATTTTGGCTTGTAAAAACCCACACGCCAACTTATGAATGATGGATAATAGCCAGTGGCGGGAGGTAAAAAAAAAAAAATAATGACTGAAGATGAAGTGGTTTTTGAAGTCACCGGCTCCTCATTTATCTTCCACTCATAGGTTTTATCAGTAAAATACAAGACACTGGAGGATTTATTATGCTCTTAATGAATCGATGGAGCTTGTAAAGAGGCCACATGCTAAGTTCTGAAGCCGAGATGAATGGACTTGGTCCAGTTCATATAACACAGTCAGACTGCTTTAGGATGACGCGTACATTTTGAAAGTCATTCATACCCGTCTGTCACCAAAACCACAAGACGTAGGCTTAGATAAACCACCCAGTCCCATGTTGCGGCTCCAACCACAGTATGTTCATATGACGTAGGCCATGTAGAAGATTCACAGGCATGCGTGCATGTATTTTGACGTTTGGCTGGTCCTGGGAATCAAACCCACTATCCTAGCGTTTGCAAGCTCCGTGCTCTACCGACTGAGCTACAGAGGACCACAAGCTGACCACATGTTGACCACAAGTCACAGATAGAAAGCTAAATGTGTCCCGTGGATCTGCACGGCACCACTGAAGCCAGCTCCCCTTTTAGGATGAAAGCGTGTCTGAGTCATGTTGTGGCTGTGTCACCACGTAGACTTAGCAGCACCATACTGTGAGCAGATGGGTAATTATAACCAATAAACTGCTTCTTCAACTGGTTCTTCAGCGTAAAAGGTCGATCTCCGTGTCAGTCCTGACATCAGTTAATGTGCCTGTCCGTGCCCGTGTTAATGTGCCTGTCCGTGCCCGTGTTAATGTGCCCGGGCTTAACATTTCATCACCGCTCACTAATTGAAGACCTCGTATTTTTCCCGACGGGTTGCGACGTGTTCCCGAGCAGCGACACGGTGAGTTGTGCCTGGGGTGGGAGGAGCCTAGCGCTCCAGCACCACGTTCACCAGGCGTCTCCCCTCTCATTCGTTAGGATTTAAACGCCCAAACTGATCTCAGATCAGCGTTCCTTACCCTCGAGGCTTCGTGATTATAGACCCTCGCCCCCAGTTGGGATGAATGGCCATAGACAGGGTTTTGCCTGACCGTGCGATCTGACCCAGGAACATCTCCTGACTATTGTGACGTCAATTAAACGATACACAATACAGAATCCCGATAGATAGATTTCAACGTGTTAATTTGTTTGGCTAGCGAATGCAGTCCCGCTAGAGTATTTAGCAGAGCTGGTCCGTCGCTCGTTCAGCACGGATGGTGAGTCAATTTCACCTGCAGTCCAAAATGACGACAGCCATGTGGGCACGTCTCCCCTCCAATCTGTTCTTTATTTACCCAGTTAATTCTGGACGTGGCAGCCATTTGCATTTTCCCTCCCCGTAGTGTCAGTGGGCGGCTGTGAGCTGCTTTACAGCTCTATAGTCTCTGTGGAGGCCCCCGCCACTGTAATTAGTCTCTCTGTGTGGAGATGGAGACACACACACACACATACACACACTCTAGTGGCTCATTTACTCCTTCTCAATATCATGTGTGGGTTTGTGTCTGCGGAGACACATTAACACACACACACTCTGAGGTTTGTTTACTCCTCCTTACACTCACTCTCTCTCTCTCTCGATCTCTCTCTCTCTCTCTCTCTCTCTCTCTCTCTCTCTCTCTCTCTCTCTCTCTCTCTCTCTCTCTCTCCTTGTTTACTCCTCCTAGGACTGAAACCCTGGTACCAGACAGAAACCCACACATGATATTTACATGTACCCTGTCTGGGTTATAATGTCTTTCAGATGACCCTCACCAGCTCCTGTGTTTGTCTGTCCCTCTTCCCTCCTTCCAATACCTCTGTCACACCCACTATCCATTACTCTCGCGCTCTCTTTCTGCCTCCCCTCATCCCTCCTTTTATCTCTCTCCCTCTCTCATACTTCTTCTCCTCACCATCTCCCCAGTGGGAGGAGATCAGTGGCGTGGATGAGAAGTACAAGCCCATCAGGACCTACCAGGTGTGTAACGTGATGGAGCCGGCGCTGCAGAACAACTGGCTGCAGACGGGCTGGGTGGCGCGGCGCGGCGGCCAGCGCATCTTCGTGGAGCTGCAGTTCACGCTGCGCGACTGCAACAGCATCCCGGGCGTGGCGGGCACCTGCAAGGAGACCTTCAACCTGCTCTACGTGGAGTCGGACAAAGACCTGGGCCGGGTGACCCGCGAGGAGCGCTACACCAAGATCGACACCATCGCCGCCGACGAGAGCTTCACGCAGGGCGACCTGGGCGAGAGGAAGATGAAGCTCAACACGGAGGTGCGGGAGATCGGACACCTGAACCGGAAAGGGTTCCACCTGGCGTTCCAGGACGTGGGGGCGTGCGTGGCCCTGGTGGCGGTGCGGGTGTACTACAAGCGCTGCCTGGCCACGGTGCAGAACCTGGCTGTGTTTTCCGATACGGTTGCCGAGGCGGCGTTCGCCACCCTGGTGGAAGTCAGGGGAGCCTGCGTCAACAATTCCGAGGTGGACACGGACAGCCCTCCCAGGATGCACTGCAGCGCCGAAGGGGAGTGGCTGGTGCCCATCGGGAAGTGCAGCTGTTCAGCGGGTTACGAGGAGGGCCACAGCAGCTGTGAAGGTAAGAAGAGAGGGATGGAAGGATTTATGTAAAGGGAACAAGAGGAGGAAGGAGAGGCTGGAAACAAATGAATGGCAGGGGACAGTGTTCTTGCCTAGTTAAATAAGATATTTAAGTAAGTAATCACTAGAAATATTCAGTTCTGTCTGACTGTTTGAGACATTCCATCGACAACCTGTAATCATGTTTGAGGGCAGACAACATTCTTACTTTGTGAATGGAAGTGGGTGAAACAGTGTTGTGAGTAGGATGAGTCAGGCACTGCACTGTCCTCAGGTAGGCATTGTATTCAACAAGACAGCATTTTGTAATATTGATGACTGTAGCGAATTGCTTTGAGAATGTGGCAGTTCACGGCCAACTAACACACACACACACACCCCCGCACACGGCCAGTGTAAAGGCAGTGGGAGATGTGAGCGTCAACTTTCACATCCCATCTTGTGTCTTTGTGCGAATAGCCCACTTAGCGAGAGAGACTGAGAGCGAGAGACAGAGAGAGCGAGAGACAGAGAGAGCGAGAGACAGAGAGAGCGAGAGACAGAGAGAGCGAGAGACAGAGAGAGCGAGAGACAGAGAGAGCGAGAGAGCGAGAGACAGAGAGAGCGAGAGAGCGAGAGAGCGAGAGACAGAGAGACAGAGAGACAGAGAGAGCGAGAGACTGAGAGAGCGAGAGACTGAGACTGAAAGAGCGAGAGACTGAGACTGAAAGAGCGAGAGACTGAGACTGAGAGAGCGAGAGAGCGAGAGACTGAGAGAGCGAGAGACTGAGAGAGCGAGAGACTGAGAGAGCGAGAGACTGAGACTGAGTGAGTGAGCGAGCGAGAGACTGAGTGAGCGAGCGAGCAAGAGACTGAGAGTGAGCGAGAGAGAGAGAGAGACTGAGAGTGAGCGAGAGAGAGAGAGACTGAGAGTGAGCGAGAGAGAGACAGAGTGAGCGATAGATACTGAGCGAGAGACTGAGTGAGAGAGACAGATACTGAGTGAGTGAGTCTGAGTGAGAGAGAGGGAGACTGAGTGAGAGAGAGGGAGACTGAGTGAGAGAGAGGGAGACTGAGTGAGAGAGAGGGAGTCTGAGTAAGTCTGAGTGAGAGAGACAGAGAGAGAGAGTGAGAGTGTGAGTGAGAGACAGAGACTGAGTGAGAGAGACTGAGTGAGAGAGAGAGACTGAGTGAGAGAGAGAGACTGAGTGAGTGAATGAGAGAGCGAGAGAGAAAAAAATACTGAGGACAAAGTGTTACTGGTTTACTGAGAAGAGTCCCTCAGGGCTGACTGGCTTGGATTTTCCTGGTAGAATATGAGTGGTTGTGACTGTATGGACTTAATGCCTGTTCCAAGAATGGTGTATTATTTGTGGGTGTTTTACAGGGAGTTAGCAGCTAGCAGTACAGACAGACAGACAGAGAGGCTAGCAGTACAGACGCAGAGAGAGAGGCTAGCAGTACAGACAGAGAGAGAGAGAGGCTAGCAGTACAGACAGAGAGAGAGAGAGGCTAGCAGTACAGACACAGAGAGAGAGAGGCTAGCAGATCAGACAGAGAGAAAGAGAGGCTAGCAGATCAGACAGAGAGAGAGAGAGGCTAGCAGATCAGACAGAGAGAGAGAGAAGCTAGCAGATCAGACAGAGAGAAAGAGAGGCTAGCAGATCAGACAGAGAGAGAGGGGCGAGCAGATCAGACATAGAGAGAGAGAGGCTAGCAGTAAAGACAGAGAGAGAGAGAGGCTAGCAGAACAGACAGACCGAGTGAGAGAGAGGCTAGCAGTACAGACAGACAGAGAGAGAGGCTAGCAGTCGAGAGAGAGAGAGAGAGAGAGAGAGGCTAGCAGATCAGACAGAGAGAAAGAGAGGCTAGCAGATCAGACAGAGAGAAAGAGAGGCTAGCAGTACAGACAGAGAGAGAGAGAGAGAGGCTAACAGAACCGACAGACCGAGAGAGAGAGAGAGAGAGAGAGAGAGAGAGAGAGAGGCTAGCAGTAGAGACAGAGAGCGAGAGAGGCTAGCAGTACAGACAGAGAGAGAGGCTAGCAGTACAGACAGAGAAAGAGGGTAGCAGTACAGACAGAGAGAGAGAGAGGCTAGCAGAACAGACAGATAGAGAGAGAGAGGCTAGCAGAACAGACAGACAGAGAGAGAGAGGCTAGCAGTACAGACAGAGAGAGAGGCTAGCAGTACAGACAGAGAGAGAGGCTAGCAGTAGACAGAGAGAGAGAGAGAGAGAGGCTAGCAGTACAGACAGAGAGAGAGAGAGAGAGGCTAGCAGTAGAGACAGAGAGTCTAGCAGTACAGACAGAGAGAGAGAGGCTATCAGTAGAGACAGAGAGAGAGAGAGAGAGAGAGAGAGAGGCTAGCAGTAGAGACACACAGAGAGAGAGAGAGAGAGAGAGAGAGCTAGCAGTAGAGACACAGAGAGAGAGAGAGAGAGAGAGGCTAGCAGTAGAGACAGAGAGAGAGAGAGGCTAGCAGTAGAGGCAGAGAGAGAGAGAGAGAGAGAGGCTAGCAGTAGAGACAGAGAGAGAGAGAGGCTAGCAGTAGAGGCAGAGAGACAGAGAGAGAGAGAGGCTAGCAGTAGAGACAGAGAGAGAGAGAGGCTAGCAGTAGAGGCAGAGAGAGAGAGAGAGAGAGAGGCTAGCAGTAGAGGCCGAGAGAGAGGCTAGCAGTAGAGAGAGAGAGAGAGAGGCTAGCTGTACAGAGAGAGAGAGAGAGCAGAGAAGAGAGAGAGAGAGAGGCTAGCTGTACAGAGAGAGAGAGAGAGAGAGAGAGAGAGAGAGGCTAGCAGTACAGACAGAGAGAGAGGCTAGCAGTAGACAGAGAGAGAGAGAGGCTAGCAGTACAGACAGAGAGAGAGAGGCTAGTAGAACAGACAGACAGAGAGAGAGAGAGAGAGGCTAGCAGTAGAGACAGAGAGAGAGAGAGAGAGAGAGAGAGAGGCTAGCAGTAGAGACAGAGGCTAGCAGTACAGACAGAGAGAGAGGGGCTAGCAGTAGAGACAGAGAGGCTAGCAGTACAGACAGAGAGAGAGGGGCTAGCAGTAGAGACAGAGAGGCTAGCAGTACAGACAGAGAGAGAGGGGCTAGCAGTAGAGACAGAGGCTAGCAGTACAGACAGAGAGAGAGAGGCTAGCAGTAGAGACAGAGGCTAGCAGTACAGACAGAGAGAGAGAGAGAGGCTAGCAGTACAGACACAGAGAAGAGGCTAGCAGTACAGACAGAGAGAGAGGGAACAGCATAGTGGTAGAGCGAGAGCTCTCTCCTCGTTGGGACTGTAGCGGGCGATTGGCCTTGTCAGTCCCCATCAGCGGCAGCCCCAGTGGAGTACTGCTCTATTCTGTGTTAATGGCATGAATATGCAGAGACAGCAGTCCCCCACCACTCCCACGGGCCCCCAGCACCAGCACTATTGATCAGCCGTAATGCTCCACTAAACTGAGGAATTAGGCTGGGAATCAACACGCACTGGCACACACACAGCCTCTTCTCATGTTTTATTTTGTGTGTGTGTGTGTGTGGGGGGGGGGGGGGGGGGGCTTCTTCACAATACTTGTGTTGCTTTACTACTGTGGGGGTGTGTTTTGAGTACTTGCTCATGTGTCCTGTGTCTCTTGTTACGTGTGGGACTAATTGCGTGTCCTGGTGTGTTTGAGCCACTCAGTACAGCGCTGAAGAGGTTCTGAACCGGTGTGAAGAGAGAGACCTTGTTCTGTGGAGTCTAGCAGAGTGCTGATACACTGGCTAGGGCGACCCATCTGTGATTAGGTGTGTGTGTGTGTGCGCGTGCGGGGTACAGAAAGAGAGAGGGGGTTTAGTGAGTTTCGTGTGTGTTCAACTGTGCATGTGTTTTAGGGAGTTTCGTCTGTGTGAGAGGGAAGGACTTATGAGGACATGACACACGTAACTACACACACACACACACACACACACACACACACACACACACACACACACCTTGTTTCCTTCGTCTGTGTTGGGTGATGTAGAGCTGGTCTCCAGGGAAGCTGTCTGTCTAAGCTTCCAGCCTATCGTAGACCCTCCCTCACCCCCTACAGTCTGCCTTGGCACGCAAGTGTGTGTGTGTGTGTGTGCGCGCTAGCATTGTGTGTGTGTGTGTGTGTGTTAGCGTGTGTGTGTGCCTGTGTGTGTTTGTGTGCGTGCCTGTGTGTGTTAGCGTGTGTGTGTTTGTGTGCGTTCCTGTGTGTGTGTGTGCGCGCTAGCATGCCTGTGTGTGTGTTTGTGTCCGTGCCTGTGTGTGTTAGCGTTTGTGTTTGTGTGCATGGCTGTGTGTGTGCACTCGCTAGCAGGCCTGTGTGTCTGTTTGTGTGCATGCCTGTGTGTGTGTTTGTGTGCGTGCCTGTGTGTGTTAGCGTGTGTGTGTTTGTGTGCGTGCCTGTGTGTGTGTGCGCGCTAGCATGCCTGTGTGTGCGTGCTTGTGTGTGTTAGCGTGTGTGTGTTTGTGTGCGTGCCTGTGTGTGTGTGTTTGTGTGCGTGCCTGTGTGTGTGTGCACACTAGCATGCCTGTGTGTGTGTTTGTGTGCGTGCCTGTGTGTGTGTGTGTGTGTGCGCGCTAGCTTGCCTGTGTGTGTGTTTGTGTGTGTGCCTGTGTGTGTTAGCGTGTGTGTGTTTGTGTGCATGACTGTGTGTGTGTGTGCGCACTAGCATGCCTGTGTGTGTGTTTGTGTGCATGCTTGTGTGTGTGTGTGTGTGCGCGCTAGCATGCCTGTGTGTATGTTTGTGTGCGTGCTTGTGTGTGTTAGCGTGTGTGTGTTTGTGTGCGTGCCTGTGTGTGTGTGTGCGCGCTAGCATGCCTGTGTGTGTGTTTGTGTGCGCGCTAGCATGCCTGTGTGTGTGTTTGTGTGCGTGCCTGTGTGTGTTAGCGTGTGTGTGTTTATGTGCATGCTTGTGTGTGTGTGTGCGCGCTAGCATGCCTGTGTGTGTGTTTGTGTGCGTGCTTGTGTGTGTGTGTGTGTGTGCGGGCTAGCATGCCTGTGTGTGTGTTTGTGTGCGTGCTTGTGTGTGTTAGCGTGTGTGTGTTTGTGTGCGTGCCTGTGTGTGTGTGTGCGCGCTAGCATGCCTGTGTGTGTGTTTGTGTGCGTGCTTGTGTGTGTGTGCGGGCTAGCATGCCTGTGTGTGTGTTTGTGTACATGCTTGTGTGTGTGTGTGTGCGCTAGCATGCCTGTGTGTGTGTTTGTGTGCGTGTGTGTGTGTGTATGTGAGCGCTAGCTTGCCTGTGTGTGTGTTTGTGTGCGTGCTTGTGTGTGTGTGTGCGCGCTAGCGGGCCTGTGTGTGTGTTTGTGTGCATGCCTGTGTGTGTGTGTGTGCGCGCTAGCATGCCTGTGTGTGTGTTTGTGTGCGTGCTTGTGTGTGTGTGTGCGCGCTAGCATGCCTGTGTGTGTGTTTGTGTGCGTGCTTGTGTGTGTGTGCGGGCTAGTATGCCTGTGTGTGTGTTTGTGTACGTGCTTGTGTGTGTGTGTGTGCGCGCTAGCATGCCTGTGTGTGTGTTTGTGTGCGTGCTTGTGTGTGTTAGCTTGTGTGTGTTAGCGTGTGTGTGTTAGCGTGTGTGTGTTAGCGTGTGTGTGTTAGCGTGTGTGTGTTAGCGTGTGTGTGCTCTTGTAATTTTCCTGTTTTTAATGGAGGCTAGGTGCTGTAACTGACTTGGTTATAATTACAGTGATGGTAGCTGAAGCGGGTCCTCTTGTCGCAATCTCTTCGCCCCGTACTCTGTACTCTGTACTCTGCTCTACAGCCGGAGGCCTATTTACACACTTTCTCACTCCCCAGAGTACTCCCTAAGAGTTCACACTTCATATCTAGTGTGCTGCCGACTTCCTCAAACACCTCTGGGTTACAGAGTTCCCCTCTCCTAGTCTCCCCCCCACCACCTCACCTCCTTCATCTTCCCCCTTGGGTTTCTCTCTCTCCTCTTCCCTGTCTCGTTTCTCGTAGTCCCTCTCTCACATCCCATCTTTCCTCTCCCCTGGTCCCACTCGCTCTTCACTCTTAGCCCCGCCCTCGTTCCTCCGTCTCTCTCCCTCGTTCCTCCCTCTCTCTCCCTCGTTCCTCCGTCTCTCTCCCTCGTTCCTCCGTCTCTCTCCCTCGTTCCTCCGTCTCTCTCCCTCGTTCCTCCGTCTCTCTCCCTCGTTCCTCCTCCTCTCTCCCTCGTTCCTCCTCTCTCCCCTCGTTCCTCCTCCTCTCTCCCTCGTTCTTCCTTCTCTCTCCCTCGTTCCTCCTCCTCGCTCCCTCGTTCCTCTGCTGGGTCCGTATTGCAGGGTGAGACTCGGGTGAGTTAGGTTAATGGGCGTAGATTTTGGGAGGCCAAGAGACACCATTGTGGGCTAGTGCCGGCGAGTGGCCGTGTGTTTGTTAGCGCCGCACCTCAGTCGCTCTCCCTCCTACTTGTCCTCTCTGTACCTCTGTCGCTCTCCCTCCTACTTGTCCTCTCTGTACCTCTGTCGCTCTCCCTCCTACCTGTCCTCTCTGTACCTATGTCGCTCTCCCTCCTACTTGTCCTCTCTGTACCTCTGTCGCTCTCCCTCCTACTTGTCCTCTCTGTACCTCTGTCGCTCTCCCTCCTACTTGTCCTCTCTGTACCTCTGTCGCTCTCCCTTCTACTTGTCCTCTCTGTACCTCTGTCGCTCTCCCTCCTACTTGTCCTCTCTGTACCTCTGTCGCTCTCCCTTCTACTTGTCCTCTCTGTACCTCTGTCGCTCTCCCTCCTACTTGTCCTCTCTGTACCTCCACCTCTTTCTCTCGTTTTTTTCCCGAACCCCCTCACTCTTTTCTCGGATTCTCGGATGTGATTTCTCTCTCTCTCTCTCTCTGGGCCTCCCCTGGCACGATGCCACCCTTTCCCATCTGTTGGAAGTCAGAAAGAGGGGTGGAGCCTCCCTCGCTCCCACTAATGTTCACTGTCTCTGCGCTCCGTTTGATTAATTCACACCCTGCCGGGAGAAAGACAAAACCCGCGCCTTTTTAGTCCAGCATCTGATGTATTTAATTAGCCGGGCCATGAAGACGGCCCGCCGGTAACAGGCGCACGGACGAGCACATGGTGGGTCTTGAAATGGCTTGGCAGGTGGCACAGAATAAAAGAGAGTTGGAACGGACCCAACCGAGGTTTCACCTTCAGCCCTCCTTTGCCTTCCTTCACCCGGGAGGAAGAAGAGGGAGAGGAAGGGAGCGCAGAAAGGAACAAAGGGGCTAGGAACCAGGGAAGTAGATGATATAGAGGAGGGAGGGGGGGGGAGAGATGAAAGGTAATGATGGAAGAGGATTCGATTTTTATTTGAGAAGGAAGAGGAGCGGGAAATGCCTTTCTTGTTCTTCCGTCCAACAGGTGTTACCGCTGCAGAAAGTGGTCGGTGACTCCAGCGCTTCCCACAGTTGTCGAGTTGGCTGCACGTCCTTTGGCTGGTGGACCACTCTTGATACGCGCGGGAAACTGTGGCGCCTGGCGCCGACTACCATGGCCTGTTCAAAGGCCACAAACATCTGTTGTCTTGCCCATTCTTCCTCTGAATGGTGCACATACACAATCCATGTCTCAATGCTGAAACATCCCTCTTTAACCTGTCTCCTTCATCCACACTGACTGAAGTGGGTTTAATAAGTGACATCAATAAGGCATCATAGTTTTACCTGGCCAGTCTGTCATGGAAAAGTGTTCCTATCAATCAATCAAATGTATTGATAAAGCCCTTCGTACATCAGCTGATGTCACAACGTGCTGTACAGAAACCCAGCCTAAAACCCCAAACAGCAAGCAACGCAGGTGTAGAAGCACGTTCCTAATGTTTTGCACGCTCAAGGTAGACTAGCTTAATAAATTGAACAATTCTATCATGATTTAGGACATATTCACAGGTTCCATTTCGCTAATGATCAGATAAATGGCTACAGTGTGTTGTATGAAGAACGTTCACGTTTTCTTTCAACGGAAAGAGATGATCCAGGTGTTCGATACGTTAAATCACTAGATAAATGTTCGGACTGATTTTGCGTGCGTGTGGGTGGAGAGTGTGTGTGGGGGGGGGGGGGGGGGAGTGTGTGTGCCTGTGTGTTTTGGGAGTTTGTGTGTGTCTGTGTGTGTGTGTCTGTGTGTGTGTGTGTGTGTGTGGGGGGTGCCTGTGTGTTTTGGGAGTTTGTGTGTGTGGGGGGGGGGGGGTGCCTGTGTGTGTGTGTGCCTGTGTGTGTGGGAGGGGGGGGTGGTTGTGTGTCTGTGTGTGTGTGAGGGGGGGGGGGGGGGTTGTGTGTGTGTGTTTTGGGAGTTTGTGTGTGTGTGTGTCGCCAGGCTGCGTCTGGGTCTCTGTGCTCACAACTCTGCTAGGCTGCAGGGGTTTTTCTCTCCCAGCCCCCCTCACTGTGTAGGAAGGCAGCTCGGCCAGCTTGCCTTGGCACCGCTCTGACGCCTCGTTTTGTCGTCATTTGTCAACCCCACCCAAAGAAAATGGATGATTTCCACAGACACCTGCGTCTCTCCTATGGCACACACACACACACACACACACACACACACACACACACATACTCACATACACACACTCACTTACTCACTCACTCACTCACTCACTCACACACACACACACAGAGATGGACGACTCGTACACATTACACACATACGTACGCACGAACACAATGGCACATATGCATGCACAGACTCTGGCTTACTACCACATTGACTAACATGCACAAGCTGTCCTTAACTCACTCCATCTGTTTCTGTCTCTGTCATCTCTTGCCTGACACACACACACACACACACACAAAGTATGC
Organism: Oncorhynchus clarkii lewisi; assembly: GCF_045791955.1. Taxonomy (NCBI): domain Eukaryota; kingdom Metazoa; phylum Chordata; class Actinopteri; order Salmoniformes; family Salmonidae; genus Oncorhynchus; species Oncorhynchus clarkii. Next base: position 34,826,657 of record NC_092178.1, on the reverse strand, counting down.
AGCGGTGTGTGTGTGTCATGATTGACACCCTGAGGGGAATGTTATCAGTCACATTTCCAGTGCGTTGCGGTATAAGGAGCTCCTACCGAGCCCTCGGGTTATTGTGGGTCGGCTGTCACACTGAGAGATGGGGAGGGAGGGAGGGAGGAAAGCGAGAAGCTGAACACCTTAGGTGCTGTACTACCAATGTGAGGGACTAGAGAAGCCCCCTTTACTCAGGTCTTCCTCCTCTCCCTCTTGTTCTCTCTTATCCTGCTTTCTCTTTCATGTCACGTGCGCCTCTTTCTTTCCTCTACTTATATATTCTCCTCCCCTCCTCGCTCTCACTTCCCCCCCCCCTCTCTCACTTCCTCCCCTCTCTCTGGTGCCCCCTGTGTCTAGTGTCGACTCCAGTCAGCAGCCAGTATCAGAAGGTCACCTCTCTCAAGGGGCTAGAGGGGCATACACAGCCAGGAGGAGGGGGTGGGGGGGTGGGGGGGGGGGGGTTAAATGTCTCCTCCCTCCCTACAGAGTGTACACTATCACTGTCCCCTCAGAGCCCCTGGCCCCCTAGTCTGATTCAGCTAGCCTCCAGAGTGAATGGGGTAATTCAAGTGTGTGTGTGTGTGTGTGTGTGATGACTCTGCAACCCACCAGCATACGCGCCCACACACACACCCAGGCAAACACACACCACACCACATACACACCCACATACACACCCAGGCAAACACACATGACATACACACACGACATACGCACCCACACACACACCCAGGCAAAAACACACGACAAACACAGCCGCATGTCTACATGCTCAAACGCACGTCCTCTCTCCGATGGCTCAGCAGAGCGATGGTATCAGCCCCACACACTCTCACACGCTAATGTCTGACACCCTGTCTGTCTTTGTTTATCTCTGCTCACTGATGTGGAGGCTGACACCGAACACCTGTCATCCATTACAATGTAAATGCACTGTTGAATGAGTTATTTCCACTTGGTATCATCCATCATATTGGGCCGGGTGTGTGCCTCAGTTGAGCTGGGATGGGTCGCTCTGAGCAGTGAACTGTTTCTATGTTTATACACACACACACACGCACACACACACACACACAGGGATGAAACACACACATACAGTACAGTCGTGGCCAAAAGTTTTGAGAATGACACAGATATTAATTTTCACAGTCTGCTGCCTCAGTTTGTATGATGGCAATTTGGATATACTCCAGAATGTTATGAAGAGTGATCAGATGAATTGCAATTAATTTCAAAGTCCCTCTTTGCCATGCAAATGAACTGAATCCCCCCATTACATTTCCACTGCATTTCAGCCCTGCCACAAAAGGACCAGCTGACATCATGTCAGTGATTCTCTCGTTAACACAGGTGTGAATGTTGACGAGGACAAGGCTGGAGATCACTCTGTCATGCTGATTGAGTTCGAATAGACTGGAAGCCTAAAATGGAGGGTGGTGCTTAGAATCGTTGTTCTTCCTCTGTCAACCATGGTTACCTGCAAGGTAACACATGCCATCATCATTGCTTTGCACAAAAAAAGGGCTTCACAGGCAAGGATATTGCTGCCAGTAAGATTGCACCTAAATCAACCATTTATCAGATCATCAAGAACTTCAACGAGAGCGGTTCAATTGTTGTGAAGAAGGCTTCAGGGCGCCCAAGAAAGTCCAGCAAGCGCCAGGACCGTCTCCTAAAGTTGATTCAGCTGCAGGATCGCGGCACCACCAGTACAGAGCTTGCTCAGGAATGGCAGCAGGCAGGTGTGAGTGCATCTGCAAGCACAGTGAGGCGAAGACTTTTGGAGGATGGCCTGGTGTCAAGAAGGGCAGCAAAGAAGCCACTTCTATCTAGGAACAACATCAGGGACATACTGATATTCTGCAAAAGGTACAGGGATTGGGCTGCTGAGGACTGGGGTAAAGTAATTTTCTCTGATGAATCCCCTTTCCGATTGGTTGGGGCATCCGGAAAAAAGCTTGTCCGGAGAAGACAAGGTCAGCTCTACCATCAGTCCTGTGTCATGCCAACAGTAAAGCATCCTGAGACCATTCATGTGTGGGGTTGCTTCTCAGCCAAGGGAGTGGGCTCACTCACAATTTTGCCAAAGAACAGTCATGAATAGAGAATGGTACCAACACATCCTCCGAGAGCAACTTCTCCCAACCATCCAGGAACAGTTTGGTGAAGAACTATGCCTTTTCCAGCATGATGGAGCACCTTGCCATAAGGCAAAAGTGATAACTAAGTGGCTCGGGGAACAAAACATCGATATTTTGGGTCCATGGTCAGGAAACTCCCCAGACCTTAATCCCATTGAGAACTTGTGGTCAATCCTCAAGAGGCAGGTGGACAAACAAAAATCCACAAATTCTGACAAACTCCAAGCATTGATTATGCAATAATGGGCTGCCATCAGTGTGGCCCAGAAGTTAATTGACAGCATGCCAGGGCAGATTGCAGAGGCCTTGAAAAAGAAGGGTCAACACTGCAAATATTGACTTTTTGCTTCAACTTCATGTAATTGTAAATAAAAGCCTTTGACACTTATGAAATGCTTGTGATTATACTTCAGTATTCCATAGTAACATCTGACAAAAATATCTAAAGATACTGAAGCAGCAAACTTTGTGGAAATTAATATTTTGTGTTATTCTCAAACCATTTTGCCACAACTGTACACAGAGAAATTAAACACACACACACAGATGAATTGCAAACACACACACACACACACACACACACACACACACCCCAGTTCCTTCTTGCGTCCATCTCTGTATGTAGTGTGTCAGGGTTTGAACTAGCGCATGGCTGGGTGATGGATGGATGGTGTGTTCATGAACTCAACACTCCTCCCAAGATCAAGGTCCCCCAGTGTCCCTTATAAAAACTGAGATAAAGGAGAGAGAGGGATAGCGGGATAGAGAAAGGACCCCCTGCTCGGAGGGAAGGTCATACTCGGTGGGGAGAGAGTCGGACGCACACTGTCGCTCATGCTGTGCCAGGGACACACACACACACACACACACACACACACACACACACACACACACACACACACACACACACACTGTCCCTCATGCTGTGCCAGGGACACACACACTGTCCCTCATGCTGTGCGAGGGATGCACACACAGTGATGAACTCGGTTTGTCAGCTTGTGCCTGTCAAACACATTAATTTACACACCCACACTTGACCATTGATTCTGTGTTTACCACTGTAAATCCACTCGCACTTACACTGACGCCAGACATGACCGTAGACTTTTAGAGTGCCGGGACAGGCCACACGTTCTCTCGATTTACTGTTCCAATAACCCACCTCCCTCTGACTGACAGACAGACAGACAAGCACCCAGACACACACACACCCCACTGCCCATCCAACTCTAAAACACCAGTCCCCCCCACCCCCCCTCCCTCTCTCTCCATCCAGTGTCATCATCATACACCATGCTATAGCGTGGTCTATAAATCCCTGGTGGTTTTACGAGGCAGACAGGCAGGCAGGCAGGCAGGCAGACAGACAGACAGACAGACAGACCTGGTAAACCGCTGAGCTGTAACTGGTGATAAAAGTGTTGAATTGTTGAATGCCCCCCCCCCCCCCCCCCCCACACACACACACACTGGAGTCCATTTGAGATACAACAACAACAAAAAAATCCCCAGGGTGGATTTGCGGGGACATTGGGGTCATTGGGGTCGGTGGGTTGTATTGGGGACTTCAGCTGTGGTCGGTGTTTTGTGAGGACAGACTATCTGTCCCTGGGGGAGGGGATAGCTGAGGGTGGGGTGATGTCATCTGGAGGGTTTAGTTAGGGTGGGTAGACTGTCACCAGGGCTGCCTGGAGGGACACAGTTCCCTATCCACACGCCACCTGTGATGGGCCAGCTGTTGGATCGTTACAGACCATGGTTACTGCCTCCTCCGTAGGGGTCCAGAGTATGGATGGTTGTGTGTTTCTGAATAATTCACTTCTTTACGTGGCAATTTGACGTAAGGTGTGTGAATGTGTGCATTAGGGCTGGGACGATACCAGTATTGCGATACTCGTTAGTATCGTGGCAAGGAAACGAAACGCAAAGTGGTTTTTAACTTCTTTAGGAAAACAGCCCTAATATTGGAAACAAACATCATTATGTTGTCATCCAGTCACATTGATTTATTCTCCAAGCTACTGTATAAAAGACACAATATGTTACAACTATAGAACACAATATGTTACAGCTATAGAACACAATATGTTAGAACTATAGAACACAATATGTTGTCATCCAGTCACATTGATTTATTCTCCAAGCTACTGTATAAAATACACAATATGTTAGAACTATAGCACACAATATGTTAGAGCTATAGCACACAATATGTTAGAGCTATAGAACACAATATGTTACACCTATAGAACACAATAAGTTACAGCTATAGAACACTGTTAGAACAATAGAACACAATATGTTAGAACTATAGCACACAATATGTTACAGCTATAGCACACAATATGTTACAGCTATAGAACACAATATGTTACAGCTATAGAACATTGTTAGAACAATAGAACACAATATGTTACAACTATAGAGCACAATATGTTAAAACTACAGAACACAATATGTTAAAACTATAGAAAACAATATGTTAGAACTATAGAACACTATGTTAGAACTATAGAACACTGTTAGAACTATAGAACACTATGTTAGAGCTATAGAACACAGTATGTTACAGCTATAGAACACAATATGTTAGAGCTATAGAACACAATATGTTAGAGCTATAGAACACAATACGTTAGAACTATAGCACACATCATGTTAGAACTATAGAACACAATATGTTACAGCTATTGAACACAATATGTTAGAACTATAGAACACAATATGTTACAGCTATAGAACACAATATGTTACAGCTATAGAACACAATATGTTAGAACTATATAACACAATATGTTAGAACTATAGAACACGATATGTTAGAACTATAGCACACAATATGTTACAGCTATAGAACACAGAACTATAGAACACAATATGTTACCGCTATAGAACACTGTTAGAACTATAGAACACAATATGTTCAGCTATAGAACACAATATGTTACATCTATAGAACACAATATGTTACAACTATAGAACACAATATGTTACAGCTATAGAACACAAGATGTTAAAACTATAGAACACAATATGTTACAGCAATAGATCACAATATGTTACAGCTATAGAACACAATATGTTACAGCTATAGAACACTGTTAGAAATATAGAACACAATATTTTACAGCTATAGAACACAATGTTACAGCTATAGAACACAATATGTTAGCACTATATTACACAATATGTTACAGCTATAGCACACAATATGTTAGAACTATATTACACAATATGTTAGAACTATGGAACACTATGTTAGAGCTATAGAACACAATATGTTAGAACTATAGAACACAATGTTAGAACTATAAAACACTGTTAGAGCTATGGAACACAATATTTTAGAGGTGTAGAACACTATGTTAGAACAATAGCACACATCATGTTAGAACTATAGAACACAATAATGGTACAGCTATAGAACACAATATGTTACAGCTATAGAACACAATATGTTAGAACTATTGAACACAATATGTTACAGCTATAGAACACAATATGTTAGAACTATAGAACACAATATGTTACAGCTATAGAACACAATATGTTACAGCTATAGAACACAATATGTTACAGCTATAGAACACAATATATTACAGCTATAGAACACAATATGTTAAAACTATTGAACACAATATGTTACAGCTATAGAACACAATATGTTAGAACTATAGAACACAATGTTAGAACTATAAAACACTGTTAGAGCTATGGAACATAATATTTTAGAGATGTAGAACACTATGTTAGAACAATAGAACACAATATGCTAGAACTATAGAACACAATATGTCACAGCTATAGAACACAAGATGTTACAGCTATAGAACACTGTTAGAACATAGAACACTATGTTAGAACTATAGAACACAATATGTTAGAACTATAGAACACAATGTTAGAACTATAAAACACTGTTAGAGCTATGGAACACAATATGTTACAACTATAGAACACAATATCTTACAACTATAGAACACAATTTGTTACCGCTATAGAAGACAATATGTTACAGCTATAGAACACAATATGTTACAGCTATTGAACACAATATGTTAGAACTATTGAACACAATATGTTACTGCTATAGAACACAATATGTTACAGCTATAGAACACAATATGTTATCGCTATAGAAGACAATATGTTACAGCTATAGAACACAATATGTCACAGCTATAGAACACAATATGTTACAGCAATAGAACACAAAATGTTACAGCTATAGAACACAATATGTTAGAACTATAGAACACAATATGTCACAGCTATAGAACACAATATGTTACAGCAATAGAACACAATATGTTACAGCTATAGAACACAATATGTTAGAACTATAGAACACAATATGTTAGAACTATTGAACACAATATGTTACTGCTATAGAACACAATATGTTACAGCTATAGAACACAATATGTTATCGCTATAGAAGACAATATGTTACAGCTATAGAACACAATATGTTAGAACTATAGAACACAATATGTCACAGCTATAGAACACAAGATGTTACAGCTATAGAACACTGTTAGAACATAGAACACTATGTTAGAACTATAGAACACAATATGTTAGAACTATAGAACACAATGTTAGAACTATAAAACACTGTTAGAGCTATGGAACACAATATGTTACAACTATAGAACACAATATCTTACAACTATAGAACACAATTTGTTACCGCTATAGAAGACAATATGTTACAGCTATAGAACACAATATGTTACAGCTATTGAACACAATATGTTAGAACTATTGAACACAATATGTTACTGCTATAGAACACAATATGTTACAGCTATAGAACACAATATGTTATCGCTATAGAAGACAATATGTTACAGCTATAGAACACAATATGTCACAGCTATAGAACACAATATGTTACAGCAATAGAACACAATATGTTACAGCTATAGAACACAATATGTTAGAACTATAGAACACAATATGTCACAGCTATAGAACACAATATGTTACAGCAATAGAACACAATATGTTACAGCTATAGAACACAATATGTTAGAACTATAGAACACAATATGTCACAGCTATAGAACACAATATGTTACAGCAATAGAACACAATATGTTACAGCTATAGAACACAATATGTTACAGCTATAGAACACAATATGTTACAACTATATAACACAATATGTTAGAACTATAGAACACGATATGTTAGAACTATAGCACACAATATGTTACAGCTATAGAACACAATATGTTAGAACTATATAACACAATATGTTAGAACTATAGAACACAATATGTTAGAACTAGAGCACACAATATGTTACAGCTATAGAACACAGAACTATAGAACACAATATGTTACCGCTATAGAACACTGTTAGAACTATAGAACACAATATGTTCAGCTTTAGAACACAATATGTTACATCTATAGAACACAATATGTTACAACTATAGAACACAATATGTTACAGCTATAGAACACAAGATGTTAAAACTATAGAACACAATATGTTACAGCAATAGATCACAATATGTTACAGCTATAGAACACAATATGTTACAGCTATAGAACACAAGATGTTACAACTATAAAACACAATATGTTACAACTATAGAACACAAGATGTTAAAACTATAGAACACAATATGTTACCGCTATAGAACACTGTTAGAAATATAGAACACAATATTTTACAGCTATAGAACACAATGTTACAGCTATAGAACACAATATGTTAGAACTATATTACACAATATGTTACAGCTATAGCACACAATATGTTAGAACTATATTACACAATATGTTAGAACTATGGAACACTATGTTAGAGCTATAGAACACAATATGTTAGAACTATAGAACACAATGTTAGAACTATAAAACACTGTTAGAGCTATGGAACACAATATTTTAGAGGTGTAGAACACTATGTTAGAACAATAGCACACATCATGTTAGAACTATAGAACACAATAATGGTACAGCTATAGAACACAATATGTTACAGCTATAGAACACAATATGTTAGAACTATTGAACACAATATGTTACAGCTATAGAACACAATATGTTAGAACTATAGAACACAATATGTTACAGCTATAGAACACAATATGTTACAGCTATAGAACACAATATGTTACAGCTATAGAACACAATGTTAGAACTATAAAACACTGTTAGAGCTATGGAACATAATATTTTAGAGATGTAGAACACTATGTTAGAACAATAGAACACAATATGTTAGAACTATAGAACACAATATGTCACAGCTATAGAACACAAGATGTTACAGCTATAGAACACTGTTAGAACATAGAACACTATGTTAGAACTATAGAACACAAAATGTTAGAACTATAGAACACAATGTTAGAACTATAAAACACTGTTAGAGCTATGGAACACAATATGTTACAACTATAGAACACAATATCTTACAACTATAGAACACAATTTGTTATCGCTATAGAAGACAATATGTTACAGCTATAGAACACAATATGTTACAGCTATAGAACACAATATGTTACAGTTATAGAACACAATATGTTACAGCTATAGAACACAATATGTTAGAACTATTGAACACAATATGTTACTGCTATAGAACACAATATGTTACAGCTATAGAACACAATATGTTAGAACTATTGAACACAATATGTCACAGCTATAGAACACAATATGTTACAGCAATAGAACACAATATGTTACAGCTATAGAACACAATATGTTACAGCTATAGAACACAATATGTCACAGCTATAGAACACAATATGTTACAGCAATAGAACACAATATGTTACAGCTATAGAACACAATATGTTACAACTATAGAACACAATATGTTACAACTATAGAACACAATATGTTACAGCTATAGAACACAATATGTTAGAACTATTGAACACAATATGTCACAGCTATAGAACACAATATGTTACAGCAATAGAACACAATATGTTACAGCTATAGAACACAATATGTTAGAACTATAAAACACAATATGTTACAACTATAGAACACAAGATGTTAAAACTATAGAACACAATATGTTACCGCTATAGAACACTGTTAGAAATATAGAACACAATATTTTACAGCTATAGAACACAATGTTACAGCTATAGAACACAATATGTTAGAACTATATTACACAATATGTTAGAACTATGGAACACTATGTTAGAACTGTAGAACACAATGTTAGAACTATAAAACACTGTTAGAGCTATGGAACACAATATTTTAGAGGTGTAGAACACTATGTTAGAACAATAGCACACATCATGTTAGAACTATAGAACACAATAATGGTACAGCTATAGAACACAATATGTTACAGCTATAGAACACAATATGTTAGAACTATAGAACACAATATGTTACAGCTATAGAACACAATATGTTACAGCTATAGAACACAATATGTTAGAACTATAGAACAAAATATGTTAGAAATATAGAACACAATATGTTACAGCTATAGAACACAATATGTTACCGCTATAGAACACTGTTAGAACTATAGAACACAATATGTTACAGCTATAGAACACAATATGTTACATCTATAGAACACAATATGTTACATCTGTAGAACACAATATGTTACAGCAATAGATCACAATATGTTACAGCTATAGAACACAATATGTTACAGCTATAGAACACAATATGTTACAACTATAGAACACAATTTGTTACCGCTATAGAACACAATATGTTACAGCTATAGAACACAATATGTTAAAACTATAGAACACAATATGTTACCGCTATAGAACACTGTTAGAAATATAGAACACAATATGTTACAGCTATAGAACACAATGTTACAGCTATAGAACACAATATGTTAGAACTATATTTCACAATATGTTACAGCTATAGCACACAATATGTTAGAACTATATTAAACAATATGTTAGAACTATGGAAAACAATATGTTACAGCTATAGAACACAATATGTTAGAACTATTGAACACAATATGTTACAGCTATAGAACACAATATGTTAGAACTATAGAACACAATATGTTACAGCTATAGAACACAATATGTTACAGCTATAGAACACAATATGTTACAGCTATAGAACACAATATATTACAGCTATAGAACACAATATGTTAGAACTATAGAACACAATGTTAGAACTATAAAACACTGTTAGAGCTATGGAACACAATATTTTAGAGGTGTAGAACACTATGTTAGAACAATAGAACACAATATGTTAGAACTATAGAACACAATATGGTACAGCTATAGAACACAATATGTTACAGCTATAGAACACAATATGTTAGAACTATTGAGCACAATATGTTACAGCTATAGAACACAATATGTTAGAACTATAGAACACAATATGTTACAGCTATAGAACACAATATGTTACAGCTATAGAACACAATATGTTACAGCTATAGAACACAATATATTACAGCTATAGAACACAATATGTTAAAACTATTGAACACAATATGTTACAGCTATAGAACACAATATGTTAGAACTATTGAACACAATATGTTACAGCTATAGAACACAATAAGTTACAGCTATGGAACTCAATATGTTACAGCTATAGAACACAATATGTTAGAACTATATTACACAATATGTTAGAACTATAGAACACTATGTTAGAGCTATAGAACACAATATGTTACAGCTATAGAACACAATATGTTAGAACTATATTACACAATATGTTAGAACTATAGAACACTATGTTAGAACTATAGAACACAATATGTTATAACTATAGAACACAATATGTTACCGCTATGGAACACTGTTAGAACTATAGAACACAATTTGTTACAGCTATAGAACACAATATGTTACAGCTATAGAACACAATATGTTAGAACTATAGAACACAATATGTTACAGCTATAGAACACAATGTGTTAGAACTATAGAACAAAATGTGTTAGAACTATAGAACACAATTTGTTAGAACTATAGAACACAATATGTTACAGCTATAGAACACTATGTTACAGCTTTAGAACACAATATGTTACAGCTATAGAACACAATATGTTACAGCTATAGAACACAATATGTTACAGCTATAGAACACTATGTTACATCTATAGAACACAATATGTTACAGCTATAGAACACAATATGTTACCGCTTTAGAACACTGTTAGAACTATAGAACACAATATGTTACAGCTATAGAACACAATATGTTACATCTATAGAACACAATATGTTACATCTGTAGGACACAATATGTTACAGCAATAGATCACAATTTGTTACCGCTATAGAACACAATATGTTACAGCTATAGAACACAATATGTTAGAACTATATTACACAATATGTTACAGCTATAGCACACAATATGTTAGAACTATATTACACAATATGTTAGAACTATGGAACACTATGTTAGAGCTATAGAACACAATATGTTAGAACTATAGAACACAATGTTAGAACTATAAAACACTGTTAGAGCTATGGAACACAATATTTTAGAGGTGTAGAACACTATGTTAGAACAATAGAACACAATATGTTAGAACTATAGAACACAATATGTTACTGCTATAGAACACAAGATGTTACAGCTATAGAACACAATATGTTAAAACTATAGAACACAATATGTTACCGCTATAGAACACTGTTAGAACTATAGAACACAATTTGTTACAGCTATAGAACACAATATGTTACAGCTATAGAACACAATATGTTAGAACTATTGAACACAATATGTTACAGCTATAGAACACTATGTTACAGCTATAGAACACAATATGTTAGAACTATAGAACACAATATGTTACAGCTATAGAACACAATATGTTACAGCTCTAGAACACAATATGTTACAGCTATAGAACACAATATATTACAGCTATAGAACACAATATGTTAAAACTATTGAACACAATATGTTACAGCTATAGAACACAATATGTTAGAACTATTGAACACAATATGTTACAGCTATAGAACACAATATGTTACAGCTATAGAACACAATATGTTACAGCTATAGAACACAATATGTTAGAACTATATTACACAATATGTTACAGCTATAGCATACAATATGTTAGAACTACATTACACAATATGTTAGAACTATAGAACACTATGTTAGAACTATAAAACACTATGTTAAAGCTATGGAACACTATATGTTATAACTATAGAACACAATATGTTACAGCTATAGAACACAATATGTTACAGCTATAGAACACTGTTAGTACATAGATCACAATGTTAGCACTATAGAACACAATATGTTACAGCTATAGAACACAATATGTTAAAACTATAGAACACAATATGTTACCGCTATGGAACACTGTTAGAACTATAGAACACAATTTGTTACAGCTATAGAACACAATATGTTACAGCTATAGAACACAGTATGTTAGAACTATAGAACACAATATGTTACAGCTATAGACCACAATATGTTAGAACTATAGAACACAATGTTGGAACTATAGAACAGAATATGTTACAGCTATAGAACACAATATGTTAGAACTAAAGAACACAATATGTTACAGCTATAGAACACAATATGTTACATCTATAGAACACAATATGTTACAGCTATAGAACACAATATGTTACAGCTATAGAACACTATATGTTAGAACTATATTACACAATATGTTAGAACTATAGAACACTATGTTAGAGCTATAGAACACAATATGTTAGAACTGTAGAACACAATGTTAGTACTATAAAACACTGTTTGAGCTATGGAACACAATATTTTAGAGGTGTAGAACACTATGTTAGAACTATAGAACACCATGTTACAGCTATAGAACACAATATGTTAGACCTATAGAACACAATGTTAGAACTATAGAACACAATATGTTAGAACTATAGAACACAATATGTTACAGCTATAGAACACAATATGTTACAGCTATAGAACACAATATGTTAGAACTATAGAACACAATATGTTACAGCTATAGAACACAATATGTTACAGCTATAGAACACAATATTAGAACTATAGAACACTATGTTAGAGCTATTGAACACAATATGTTAGAGGTGTAGAACACTGTGTTAGAACAATAGAACACAATATGTTAGAACTATAGAACACAATATGTTACAGCTATAGAACGCTGTTATAACTATAGAACACAATATGTTACAGCTATAGAACACAATATGTTATAACTATAGAACACAATATGTTACAGCTATAGAACACAATATGTTACAGCTATAGAACACAATATGTTACAGCTATAGAACACAATATGTTACAGCTATAGAACACTATGTTACATCTATAGAACACAATATGTTACAGCTATAGAACACAATATGTTACAGCTATAGAACACAATATGTTACCGCTTTAGAACACTGTTAGAACTATAGAACACAATATGTTACAGCTATAGAACACAATATGTAACATCTGTAGAACACAATATGTTACATCTGTAGGACACAATATGTTACAGCAATAGATCACAATTTGTTACCGCTATAGAACACAATATGTTACAGCTATAGAACACAATATGTTAAAACTATAGAACACAATATGTTACTGCTATAGAACACAAGATGTTACAGCTATAGAACACAATATGTTAAAACTATAGAACACAATATGTTACCGCTATAGAACACTGTTAGAACTATAGAACACAATTTGTTACAGCTATAGAACACAATATGTTACAGCTATAGAACACAATATGTTAGAACTATTGAACACAATATGTTACAGCTATAGAACACTATGTTACAGCTATAGAACACAATATGTTAGAACTATAGAACACAATATGTTACAGCTATAGAACACAATATGTTACAGCTATAGAACACAATATGTTACAGCTATAGAACACAATATATTACAGCTATAGAACACAATATGTTAAAACTATTGAACACAATATGTTACAGCTATAGAACACAATATGTTAGAACTATTGAACACAATATGTTACAGCTATAGAACACAATATGTTACAGCTATAGAACACAATATGTTACAGCTATAGAACACAATATGTTAGAACTATATTACACAATATGTTACAGCTATAGCATACAATATGTTAGAACTACATTACACAATATGTTAGAACTATAGAACACTATGTTAGAACTATAAAACACTATGTTAAAGCTATGGAACACTATATGTTATAACTATAGAACACAATATGTTACAGCTATAGAACACAATATGTTACAGCTATAGAACACTGTTAGTACATAGATCACAATGTTAGCACTATAGAACACAATATGTTACAGCTATAGAACACAATATGTTAAAACTATAGAACACAATATGTTACCGCTATGGAACACTGTTAGAACTATAGAACACAATTTGTTACAGCTATAGAACACAATATGTTACAGCTATAGAACACAGTATGTTAGAACTATAGAACACAATATGTTACAGCTATAGACCACAATATGTTAGAACTATAGAACACAATGTTGGAACTATAGAACAGAATATGTTACAGCTATAGAACACAATATGTTAGAACTAAAGAACACAATATGTTACAGCTATAGAACACAATATGTTACATCTATAGAACACAATATGTTACAGCTATAGAACACAATATGTTACAGCTATAGAACACTATATGTTAGAACTATATTACACAATATGTTAGAACTATAGAACACTATGTTAGAGCTATAGAACACAATATGTTAGAACTGTAGAACACAATGTTAGTACTATAAAACACTGTTTGAGCTATGGAACACAATATTTTAGAGGTGTAGAACACTATGTTAGAACTATAGAACACCATGTTACAGCTATAGAACACAATATGTTAGACCTATAGAACACAATGTTAGAACTATAGAACACAATATGTTAGAACTATAGAACACAATATGTTACAGCTATAGAACACAATATGTTACAGCTATAGAACACAATATGTTAGAACTATAGAACACAATATGTTACAGCTATAGAACACAATATGTTACAGCTATAGAACACAATATTAGAACTATAGAACACTATGTTAGAGCTATTGAACACAATATGTTAGAGGTGTAGAACACTGTGTTAGAACAATAGAACACAATATGTTAGAACTATAGAACACAATATGTTACAGCTATAGAACGCTGTTATAACTATAGAACACAATATGTTACAGCTATAGAACACAATATGTTATAACTATAGAACACAATATGTTACAGCTATAGAACACAATATGTTACAGCTATAGAACACAATATGTTACAGCTATAGAACACAATATGTTACAGCTATAGAACACTATGTTACATCTATAGAACACAATATGTTACAGCTATAGAACACAATATGTTACAGCTATAGAACACAATATGTTACCGCTTTAGAACACTGTTAGAACTATAGAACACAATATGTTACAGCTATAGAACACAATATGTAACATCTGTAGAACACAATATGTTACATCTGTAGGACACAATATGTTACAGCAATAGATCACAATTTGTTACCGCTATAGAACACAATATGTTACAGCTATAGAACACAATATGTTAAAACTATAGAACACAATATGTTACCGCTATAGAACACTGTTAGAAATATAGAACACAACATGTTACAGCTATAGAACACAATGTTACAGCTACAGAACACAATATGTTAGAACTATATTACACAATATGTTACAGCTATAGCACACAATATGTTAGAACTATATTACACAATATGTTAGAACTATGGAACACTATGTTAGAGCTATAGAACACAATATGTTAGAACTATAAAACACTGTTAGAGCTATGGAACACAATATTTTAGATGTGTAGAACACTATGTTAGAACAATAGAACACAATATGTTAGAACTATAGAACACAATATGTTACTGCTATAGAACACAAGATGTTACAGCTATAGAACACTGTTAGAACATAGAACACTATGTTAGAACTATAGAACACAATATGTTATCAATATAGAACACTATGTTACAGCTATAGAACACAATATGTTAAAACTATAGAGCACAATATGTTACCGCTATAGAACACTGATAGAACTATAGAACACAATTTGTTACAGCTATTGAACACAATATGTTACAGCTATAGAACACAATATGTTACAGCTATAGAACACAATATGTTACAGCTATAGAACACAATATGTTACAGCTATAGAACACAATATATTACAGCTATAGAACACAATATGTTAAAACTATTGAACACAATATGTTACAGCTATAGAACACAATATGTTAGAACTATTGAACACAATATGTTACAGCTATGGAACACAATATGTTACAGCTATAGAACACAATATGTTACAGCTATAGAACACAATATGTTAGAACTATATTACACAATATGTTACAACTATAGCATACAATATGTTAGAACTACATTACACAATATATTAGAACTATAGAACACTATGTTAGAGCTATAGAACACAATATTTTATAACTATAGAACACAATGTTAGAACTATAAAACACTATGTTATAGCTATGGAACACAATATGTTATAACTATAGAACACAATGTAACTGACAGTTAGACTTACAGGTTTTGTCATTGTCTTTTGTTTGAATTGTTTACGTGTCCGCTGTGCGGGGGAAATTATAATACAAGCGGAACTACGTAGCTAATACTGTTGTAACGGGGATCCTTATTGTAGCAACACACCTTTGGAGGGAAAGCAATCCTGCGCTCGCTGCGTTAGCTAAGTTTTCATGTCATCGGGTGTAGTTCATAAAGGTTGAAGAGTGTATGTTAGGATGAAGTGTGAATTCATGCCAGGAATAATAAGTGTGAAGTTTGATTTCCTCCCTTCTGTAATAAGCAGCCAATGAGGTATTTTTTCCTTTATTCATGTGTTTAATCTGAACCCGTTATAACGCCGGTTAAACTGTTATGTATGTAAGCACTTCAGAGTTATACCAAGCTAATAAGTCACTTGTAAGTTAAGCTTGTAAGAGTGTGCTTAACTGTATTTTTCATTTACTTTATAGTTCTCACGGAAGGTGATAATTCTGACTAAAACTACAGAATAAAGCCGCCAGTTAAAATCAAGGAACGGTTGTGCTTGTGGTTACTGAAGGGAGCTACACACAATATGTTACAGCTATAGAACACAAGATGTTACAGCTATAGAACACTGTGAGAACATAGATCACTATGTTAGCAATATAGAACACAACATTCTCTAACTATAGAACACAATATGTTACAGCTATAGAACACAATATGTTAAAACTATAGAACACAATATGTTACCGCTATGGAACACTGTTAGAACTATAGAACACAATTTGTTACAGCTATAGAACACAATATGTTACAGCTATAGAACACAATATGTTAGAACTATAGAACACAATGTTGGAACTATAGAACAGAATATGTTACAGCTATAGAACACAATATGTTAGAACTAAAGAACACGATTTGTTACAGCTATAGAACACAATATGTTACATCTATAGAACACAATATGTTACAGCTATAGAACACAATATGTTACAGCTATAGAACACAATATGTTAGAACTATAGAACACTATGTTAGAACTATAAAACACTGTTAGAGCTATGGAACACAATATTTTAGAGGTGTAGAACACTATGTTAGAACAATAGAACACAATATGTTAGAACTACAGAACACAATATGTTACAGCTATAGAACACAAGATGTTAGAACTATAGAACACAATATGTTACAGCTATAGAACACAAGATGTTACAGCGATAGAACACAATATATTACAGCTATAGAACACAATATGTTACCGCTATAGAACACAATATGTTAGAACTATTGAACACAATTTGTGACAGCTATATAACACAATATGTTACAGCTATAGAACACAATATGTTACAGCTGTAGAACACAATATGTTAGAACTATATTACACAATATGTTAGAGCTATAGCATACAATATGTTAGAACTATATTACACAATATGTTAGAATTATAGAACACTATGTTAGAGCTATAGAACACAATATGTTATAACTATAGAACACAATGTTAGAACTATAAAACACTATGTTAGAGCTATGGAACACAATATGTTATAACTATAGAACAGAATATGTTACAAGTATAGAACACAATATGTTACAGCTATAGAACACAATATGTTACAGCTATAGAGCACAATATGTTACAGCTATAGAACACAATATGTTAGAACTATAGAACACTATGTTACAGCTATAGAACACAATATGTTAGACCTATAGAACACAATGTTAGAACTATAGAACACAATATGTTAGAACTATAGAACACAATATGTTACAGCTATAGAACACAATATGTTACAGCTATAGAACACAATATGTTAGAACTATAGAAGACAATATGTTACAGCTATAGAACACAATATGTTACAGCTATAGAACACAATATTAAAACTATAGAACACTATGTTAGAGCTATTGAACACAATATGTTAGAGGTGTAGAACGCTGTGTTAGAACAATAGAACACCATATGTTAGAACTATAGAACACAAGATGTTACAGCTTTAGAACGCTGTTATAACTATAGAACACAATATGTTACAGCTATAGAACACAATATGTTACAGCTATAGAACACAAGATGTTATAAATATAGAACACTATGTTACAGCTATAGAACACAATATGTTAAAACTATAGAACACAATATGTTACCGCTATAGAACACTGTTAGAACTATAAAACACAATTTGTTACAGCTATAGAACACAATATGTTACAGTTATAGAACACAATATGTTAGAACTATTGAACACTATGTTACAGCTATAGAACACAATATGTTACAGCTATAGAACACAATATGTTAGAACTATAGAACACAATATGTTACAGCTATAGAACACAAGATGTTACAGCGATAGAACACAATATATAACAGCTATAGAACACAATATGTTACAGCTATAGAACACAATATGTTAGAACTATAGAACACTATGTTACAGCTATGGAACACAATATGTTATAACTATAGAACACAATATGTTACAGCTATAGAACACAATATGTTACAGCTACAGAACACAATATGTTACAAGTATAGAACACAATATGTTACAGCTATAGAACACAATATGTTACAGCTACAGAACACAATGTTAGAACTATAGAACACAATATGTTAGAACTATAGAACACAATATGTTACAGCTATAGAACACAATATGTTACAGCTACAGAACACAATATGTTAGAACTATAGAACACTATGTTACAGCTATAGAACACAATATGTTAGACCTATAGAACACAATGTTAGAACTATAGAACACAATATGTTAGAACTATAGAACACAATATGTTACAGCTATAGAACACAATATGTTACAGCTATAGAACACAATATGTTAGAACTATAGAACACAATATGTTACAGCTATAGAACACAATATGTTACAGCTATAGAACACAATATTAGAACTATAGAACACTATGTTAGAGCTATTGAACACAATATGTTAGAGGTGTAGAACACTGTGTTAGAACAATAGAACACAATATGTTAGAACTATAGATCACAAGATGTTACAGCTATAGAGCGCTGTTATAACTATAGAACACAATATGTTACAGCTATAGAACACAATATGTTATAACTATAGAACACAATATGTTACAGCTATAGAACACAATATGTTAAAACTATTGAACACAATATGTTACAGCTATAGAACACAATATGTTACCGCTATAGAACACAATATGTTACAGCTATAGAACACAATATGTTACCGCTATAGAACACAGTTAGAAATATAGAACACAATTTTTTACAGCTATAGAACACAATATGTTACAGCTATAGAACACAATATGTTAGAACTATTGAACACAATATGTTACAGCTATAGAACACAATATGTTACAGCTATAGAACACAATATGTTAGAACTATTGACCACAATATGCTACAGCTATAGAACACAATATGTTACAGCTATAGAACACAATATGTTAGAGCTATAGAACACAATATGTTAGAGCTATAGAACACAATATGTTACAGCTATAGAACACAACATGTTACCTCTATAGAACACTGTTAGAACTATAGAACACAATTTGTTACAGCTATAGAACACAATATGTTACAGCTATAGAACACAATATGTTAGAACTATTGAACACAATATGTTACAGCTATAGAACACAATATGTTACAGCTATAGAACACAATATGTTAGAACTATTGAACACAATATGCTACAGCTATAGAACACAATATGTTACAACTTTAGAACACAATATGTTACAGCAATAGAACACAATATGTTACAGCTATAGAACACAATATGTTACAACTATAGAACACAATATATTACAAGTATAGAACACAATATGTTACAGCTATAGAACACAATATGCTACATCTATAGAACACAATTTGTTACAGCTATAGAACACAATATGTTACAGCTATAGAACACAATATGTTAGAACTATTGAACACAATATGTTACAGCTATAGAACACAATATGTTACAGCTATAGAACACAATATGTTAGAACTATTGACCACAATATGCTACAGCTATAGAACACAATATGTTAGAGCTATAGAACACAATATGTTAGAGCTATAGAACACCATATGTTAGAGCTATAGAACACAATATGTTACAGCTATAGAACACAACATGTTACCTCTATAGAACACTGTTAGAACTATAGAACACAATTTGTTACAGCTATAGAACACAATATGTTACAGCTATAGAACACAATATGTTAGAACTATTGAACACAATATGTTACAGCTATAGAACACAATATGTTACAGCTATAGAACACAATATGTTAGAACTATTGAACACAATATGCTACAGCTATAGAACACAATATGTTACAACTTTAGAACACAATATGTTACAGCAATAGAACACAATATGTTACAGCTATAGAACACAATATGTTACAACTATAGAACACAATATATTACAACTATAGAACACAATATATTACAACTATAGAACACAATATATTACAAGTATAGAACACAATATGTTACAGCTATAGAACACAATATGTTACAGCTATAGAACACAATATGTTACAGCTATAGAACACAATATGTTACAGCTATAGAACACAATATGTTACAGCTATAGAACACAATATGTTAGAACTATAGAACACAATATGTTAGAACTATAGAACACGATGTTACAGCTATAGAACACAATATGTTAGACCTATAGAACACAATGTTAGAACTATAGAACACAATATGCTACATCTATAGAACACAATATGTTACAGCTATAGAACACAATATGTTACAGCTATAGAACACAATATGTTAGAACTATAGAACACAATATGTTACAGCTATAGAACACAATTTGTTACAGCTATAGAACACAATATGTTAGAGCTATAGAACACAATATGTTACAGCTATAGAACACAATATGTTACAGCTATAGAACACAATATGTTACAGCTATAGAACACAATGTTAGAACTATAGAACACTATGTTAGAGCTATGGAACACAATATGTTAGAGGTGTAGAACACAAGATTTTACAGCTATAGAACACTGTTAGAACATAGAACACTATGTTAGAACTATAGAACACAATATGTTATAACTATAGAACACAATATGTTACAGCTATAGAACACAATATGTTAAAACTATTGAACACAATATGTTAGAACTTTTGAACACTGTTAGAACTATAGAACACAATATGTTACAGCTATAGAACACAATATGTTACGGCTATAGAACACAATATGTTACAGCTATAGAACACAATATGTTTGAACTATAGAACACAATATGTTACAGCTATAGAACACAATATGTTACATACACCAGGTTTTTAATGGACCACCGAGTTAGGTGTGCTTTGTGTTTTAATTTTTGCCACGGATCCTCATGTCTATGTTATATTAGTTTCAGTCTGTGTGTGTGTGTGGGGCATTGAAGTTGGTGAGTGAATATGTGTAGGCCGTTAGTGTGTGTGTGTGTGTGTGACCGTTGGTGTCAGTGCAGTTGCTAGTAGGTGACATCTCCGCCGTACCAACCGTCTGTGTGTTTCTGTTACTGTCCCCCTGGGGCCTCTACTCTCTCTGTTGGCACATCAGAGGCACATAAACACCAGCATTAATAACACACACACACTCCTCACTGACTGCTGTTTATACGGCTGTAAAATTCAATTACACAGCAGGGGTGCGGGCCGCCCCACATTACAGCATACCAGGGTGACATTTCATTTGCAATGAATCATGGGCTGGTGTAAGACCCGGCCGAGGAGCACAACAATGCTTCTCTCTCTCTCTCCAAGCTTTCTCTCTCTCTCTCTCCAAGCTTTCTCTCTCTCTCCAAGCTTTCTCTCTATCTCTCCAAGCTTTCTCTCTATCTCTCCAAGCTTTCTCTCTATCTCTCCAAGATATCTCTCTCTCTCTCCAAGCTCTCTCTGTATCTCTCCAAGCTATCTGTCTCTCTCTCCCTCCAAGCTATCTCTCTCTCTCTCTAAGCTCTCTCTCTCTCTCTCTCTCTCTAAGCTCTCTCTCTCTCTCTCTCCAAGCTCTCTCTCTCTCTCTCCAAGCTATCTCTCTCTCTCTCTCCAAGCTCTCTCTCTCTCTCTCAAGCTCTCTCTCTCTCTCCAAGCTATCTCTCTCTCTACGCTATATCTCTCTACATGCTCTCTCTCTCTCTCTCTCCATGCGCTCTCTCTCTCTCTCTCTCTCTCCATGCGCTCTCTCTCTCTCTCCAAGCGCGCTCTCTCTCTCTCTCTCCAAGCGCGCTCTCTCTCTCTCTCTCTACAAGCGCTCTCTCTCTCTCTCTCTCCAAGCGCTCTCTCTCTCTCTCTCTCTCCAAGTGTGCTCTCTCTCTCTCTCCAAGTGCGCTCTCTCTCTCTCTCCAAGCGCGCTCTCTCTCTCTCCAAACGCTCTCTCTCTCTCTCTCTCTCCCCCCAAGCTCTCTCTATCCAAGCTCTCTCTCTCCAAGCTCCCTCTCTCCAAGCTCTCTCTCTCTCTCTCTATGCTGAGAGTGTTTGGTGCATGCTGGGAATTGTATGAGCGAAGGAGTGCGTGTGTTGTGTCGAGTTAGATATTCAGAACTTTCTTTCGGTTTTCTATTTCTTGGTGGCTTTTTTTGGTTTTCTTCTGTGCATGATTAAGGTTATTATTTTTGTTGTGGTAGAATTAAGTATTTTGTTTGTCGTATCGAAATGACCCTGATTTTGGCGGGGATGGCAGCCCGAATGGGGATGCCGTCCCTGTCACTTCGGCACGGCTTTAGGTGTGTTACTGAAGCTACTCTCACGGTGGAGGAGTTTCTGGTCGCCGTAGGAGAGAAGGTAGGATAAAAGAATGTTGCTTATGCATCCCGGATGAATAAAGCCATTGTGGTATTTCTTAAAGAAGAGTGTCTTGTAGATCGTATGGTTGAGCATGGCGTACTTCTTAAAGAAGAGTGCCTTTTAGATCGTTTGGTTGAGCATGGTGTACTTCTTAAAGAAGAGTGTCTTGTAGATCGTATGGTTGAGCATGGCGTACTTCTTAAAGAAGAGTGTCTTGTAGATCGTATGGTTGAGCATGGCGTACTTCTTAAAGAAGAGTGTCTTGTAGATCGTATGGTTGAGCATGGTGTACTTCTTAAAGAAGAGTGTCTTGTTGATCGGATGGTTGAGCATGGTGTACTTCTTAAAGAAGAGTGCCTTTTAGATCGTTTGGTTGAGCATGGTGTACTTCTTAAAGAAGAGTGTCTTGTAGATTGTATGGTTGAGCATGGCGTACTTCTTAAAGAAGAGTGTCTTGTAGATCGTATGGTTGAGCATGGCGTACTTCTTAAAGAAGAGTGTCTTGTAGATCGTATGGTTGAGCATGGTGTACTTCTTAAAGAAGAGTGTCTTGTTGATCGGATGGTTGAGCATGGTGTACTTCTTAAAGAAGAGTGCCTTTTAGATCGTTTGGTTGAGCATGGTGTACTTCTTAAAGAAGAGTGTCTTGTAGATCGTATGGTTGAGCATGGCGTACTTCTTAAAGAAGAGTGTCTTGTAGATCGTATGGTTGAGCATGGCGTACTTCTTAAAGAAGAGTGTCTTGTAGATCGTATGGTTGAGCATGGCGTACTTCTTAAAGAAGAGTGTCTTGTAGATCGTATGGTTGAGCATGGTGTACTTCTTAAAGAAGAGTGTCTTGTTGATCGGATGGTTGAGCATGGTGTCCTTCTTAAAGAAGAGTGTCTTGTAGATCGGATGGTTGAGCATGGTGTACTTCTTAAAGAAGAGAGTCTTGTTGATCGGATGGTTGAGCATGGCGTACTTCTTAAAGAAGAGAGTCTTGTTGATCGGATGGTTGAGCATGGCGTACTTCTTAAAGAAGAGTGTCTTGTAGATCGTATGGTTGAGCATGGCGTACTTCTTAAAGAAGAGTGTCTTGTAGATCGTATGGTTGAGCATGGTGTACTTCTTAAAGAAGAGTGTCTTGTTGATCGGATGGTTGAGCATGGTGTACTTCTTAAAGAAGAGTGCCTTTTAGATCGTTTGGTTGAGCATGGTGTACTTCTTAAAGAAGAGTGTCTTGTAGATCGTATGGTTGAGCATGGCGTACTTCTTAAAGAAGAGTGTCTTGTAGATCGTATGGTTGAGCATGGCGTACTTCTTAAAGAAGAGTGTCTTGTAGATCGTATGGTTGAGCATGGCGTACTTCTTAAAGAAGAGTGTCTTGTAGATCGTATGGTTGAGCATGGTGTACTTCTTAAAGAAGAGTGTCTTGTAGATCGTATGGTTGAGCATGGCGTACTTCTTAAAGAAGAGTGTCTTGTAGATCGTATGGTTGAGCATGGTGTACTTCTTAAAGAAGAGTGTCTTGTTGATCGGATGGTTGAGCATGGTGTACTTCTTAAAGAAGAGTGCCTTTTAGATCGTTTGGTTGAGCATGGTGTACTTCTTAAAGAAGAGTGTCTTGTAGATCGTATGGTTGAGCATGGCGTACTTCTTAAAGAAGAGTGTCTTGTAGATCGTATGGTTGAGCATGGCGTACTTCTTAAAGAAGAGTGTCTTGTAGATCGTATGGTTGAGCATGGCGTACTTCTTAAAGAAGAGTGTCTTGTAGATCGTATGGTTGAGCATGGTGTACTTCTTAAAGAAGAGTGTCTTGTTGATCGGATGGTTGAGCATGGTGTCCTTCTTAAAGAAGAGTGTCTTGTAGATCGGATGGTTGAGCATGGTGTACTTCTTAAAGAAGAGAGTCTTGTTGATCGGATGGTTGAGCATGGCGTACTTCTTAAAGAAGAGAGTCTTGTTGATCGGATGGTTGAGCATGGCGTACTTCTTAAAGAAGAGTGTCTTGTAGATCGTATGGTTGAGCATGGCGTACTTCTTAAAGAAGAGTGTCTTGTAGATAGTATGGTTGAGCATGGTGTACTTCTTAAAGAAGAGTGTCTTGTTGATCGGATGGTTGAGCATGGTGTACTTCTTAAAGAAGAGTGCCTTTTAGATCGTTTGGTTGAGCATGGTGTACTTCTTAAAGAAGAGTGTCTTGTAGATCGTATGGTTGAGCATGGCGTACTTCTTAAAGAAGAGTGTCTTGTAGATCGTATGGTTGAGCATGGCGTACTTCTTAAAGAAGAGTGTCTTGTAGATCGTATGGTTGAGCATGGCGTACTTCTTAAAGAAGAGTGTCTTGTAGATCGTATGGTTGAGCATGGTGTACTTCTTAAAGAAGAGTGTCTTGTTGATCGGATGGTTGAGCATGGTGTCCTTCTTAAAGAAGAGTGTCTTGTAGATCGGATGGTTGAGCATGGTGTACTTCTTAAAGAAGAGAGTCTTGTTGATCGGATGGTTGAGCATGGCGTACTTCTTAAAGAAGAGAGTCTTGTTGATCGGATGGTTGAGCATGGTGTACTTCTTAAAGAAGAGTGTCTTGTAGATCGTATGGTTGAGCATGGCGTACTTCTTAAAGAAGAGTGTCTTGTAGATCGTATGGTTGAGCATGGTGTACTTCTTAAAGAAGAGTGTCTTGTTGATCGGATGGTTGAGCATGGTGTACTTCTTAAAGA
This sequence comes from Oncorhynchus clarkii lewisi, assembly GCF_045791955.1. Taxonomy (NCBI): domain Eukaryota; kingdom Metazoa; phylum Chordata; class Actinopteri; order Salmoniformes; family Salmonidae; genus Oncorhynchus; species Oncorhynchus clarkii. The sequence continues at coordinate 34,800,392 of NC_092178.1, read as the reverse complement.
AGAGTGCCTTTTAGATCGTTTGGTTGAGCATGGTGTACTTCTTAAAGAAGAGTGTCTTGTAGATCGTATGGTTGAGCATGGCGTACTTCTTAAAGAAGAGTGTCTTGTAGATCGTATGGTTGAGCATGGCGTACTTCTTAAAGAAGAGTGTCTTGTAGATCGTATGGTTGAGCATGGCGTACTTCTTAAAGAAGAGTGTCTTGTTGATCGGATGGTTGAGCATGGTGTACTTCTTAAAGAAGAGTGCCTTTTAGATCGTTTGGTTGAGCATGGTGTACTTCTTAAAGAAGAGTGTCTTGTAGATCGTATGGTTGAGCATGGCGTACTTCTTAAAGAAGAGTGTCTTGTAGATCGTATGGTTGAGCATGGCGTACTTCTTAAAGAAGAGTGTCTTGTAGATCGTATGGTTGAGCATGGCGTACTTCTTAAAGAAGAGTGTCTTGTAGATCGTATGGTTGAGCATGGTGTACTTCTTAAAGAAGAGTGTCTTGTTGATCGGATGGTTGAGCATGGTGTCCTTCTTAAAGAAGAGTGTCTTGTAGATCGGATGGTTGAGCATGGTGTACTTCTTAAAGAAGAGAGTCTTGTTGATCGGATGGTTGAGCATGGCGTACTTCTTAAAGAAGAGTGTCTTGTTGATCGGATGGTTGAGCATGGTGTACTTCTTAAAGAAGAGTGCCTTAAAGAAGAGTGTCTTGTTGATCGGATGGTTGAGCATGGTGTACTTCTTAAAGAAGAGTGCCTTTTAGATCGTTTGGTTGAGCATGGTGTACTTCTTAAAGAAGAGTGTCTTGTAGATCGTATGGTTGAGCATGGCGTACTTCTTAAAGAAGAGTGTCTTGTAGATCGTATGGTTGAGCATGGCGTACTTCTTAAAGAAGAGTGTCTTGTAGATCGTATGGTTGAGCATGGCGTACTTCTTAAAGAAGAGTGTCTTGTTGATCGGATGGTTGAGCATGGTGTACTTCTTAAAGAAGAGTGCCTTTTAGATCGTTTGGTTGAGCATGGCGTACTTCTTAAAGAAGAGTGTCTTGTAGATCGTATGGTTGAGCATGGCGTACTTCTTAAAGAAGAGTGTCTTGTAGATCGTATGGTTGAGCATGGCGTACTTCTTAAAGAAGAGTGTCTTGTAGATCGTATGGTTGAGCATGGCGTACTTCTTAAAGAAGAGTGTCTTGTAGATCGTATGGTTGAGCATGGTGTACTTCTTAAAGAAGAGTGTCTTGTTGATCGGATGGTTGAGCATGGTGTCCTTCTTAAAGAAGAGTGTCTTGTAGATCGGATGGTTGAGCATGGTGTACTTCTTAAAGAAGAGAGTCTTGTTGATCGGATGGTTGAGCATGGCGTACTTCTTAAAGAAGAGAGTCTTGTTGATCGGATGGTTGAGCATGGCGTACTTCTTAAAGAAGAGAGTCTTGTTGATCGGATGGTTGAGCATGGTGTTCTTCTTAAAGGAATGTTTATTTTTTAAGTTACGCCGCTTTTTTCTCCATCAACAAGGGTAACAATTTCAAATGTACCGCCGTTTATTCCAAATGAGCTATTGGAGCGCGAGTTATTGCGCTTTGGGAAGTTCGCCAGTTCAATTAAGGTTGTCCCGTTGGGTTGCAAACACCCGGCGTTGAAATGTCGTTTCGGCGACAGGTCTTTATGTTTTTGGACTTACCGGAGCAGACTTTAGAGTTATCGTTTAAAATCAAGTATGACAATAGACTGTATATGGCTTATGCTAGTACGGGTAGTCAACTGTGTTTTGAGTGTGGGGATGTTGGTCATAAGCGACATGCTTGCCCGAAAAGGGAGAAGGCCAAGGGAGGGGCACAGGTGGTCCTCTTAACGCCTGGGCCCACTGATGTAGGGAGAGGTGGACCGACAGCGGTAGAGCAGCCACAAGCACCTGTGGAACAAGTTATCCGTGTTGAGGGCACGGAGTTGCAACTTGTATTAGAGGGAAATGTTATGCAGCAGAAAAGTATTGTTGTAGAAGGTAAGGATGTATCTGAAGAGCCAGTTCCTCAGACTGGTGAGCAGGTGCCCAGTACGAGTGCTGGGGTAAAGGAGGGGGTTCATGTGGAGCTAGGCTCCCAGGTAGTGGAGGAGGTGCCCAGTACGAGTGCTGGGGTAAAGGAGGGGGTTCATGTGGAGCTAGGCTCCCAGGTAGTGGAGGAGGTGCCCAGTACTAGTGCTGGGGTAAAGGAGGGGGTTCATGTGGAGCTAGGCTCCCAGGGAGTGGAGGAGATGCCCACTATGAGTAGTGGGGTACAGGAGGGGGTTCATGTGGAGCTAGGCTCCCAGGTAGTGGAAGAGGTGCCCAGTACGAGTTCTGGGGTAAAGGAGGGGGTTCATGTGGAGCTAGGCTCCCAGGTAGTGGAGGAGGTGCCCAGTACTAGTGCTGGGGTAAAGGAGGGGGTTCATGTGGAGCTAGGCTCCCAGGTAGTGGAGGAGGTGCCCAGTACAAGTGCTGGGGTAAAAAGGAGGGGGTTCATGTGGAGCTAGGCTCCCAGGTAGTGGAGGAGGTGCCCAGTACGAGTGCTGGGGTAAAGGAGGGGGTTCATGTGGAGCTAGGCTCCCAGGGAGTGGAGGAGATGCCCACTATGAGTAGTGGGGTACAGGAGGGGGTTCATGTGGAGCTAGGCTCCCAGGTAGTGGAGGAGATGCCCACTACGAGTAATGAGGTTCAGGTGGGGCTAGTCTCCCAAGTAGTGGAGAAGATGCCTGGTACGAGTGATGGGGTGCAAGTGGGGAGTGTTGAAAGGGATGTGGTTTGAGGGGAGTCAGTTGTCTGTGGCCTCAGCTGAGAAGGATCAGGAGAAGGATATCTCTTTTGATATGATAGCAGCTGGTGACGACTCAATTTTCGATCTAGAGGAGGTAAATGGTTTTCTGGATCAGACTTTTGGGAAATCTGTCAAATTGGCAGATTATTTTGATGTTGATAAGTTTGTGAGGTCAGCTGTGATGTTACAGAAGACGGTGGGGTTAGATCAGCTGAGTGAGAAGAGGGGGTTTCGCTTGAGGAAATTTGCTACTGCTGTTGCAGCAGCAAAAGGTGGTGGGAAACGTGGTCGGGTTAATAAGAGAAGATGATGATGATGATCATGCTTCATAGGGTGTCTTTTTTCTCTTTGGTTTCTCTGTGATTTCTTCTTCTTTTCCTTTCTCTTTTCTATATGGAGGTACTAAGGGTAGGTTCTCTCAATATTAATGGGGGAAGGGACAGGAATAAGAGGGCTTGGGTATTAGAAGTAATAAAACAGAAAAGGCTTCATGTAGTTTTCCTACAGGGGACACATAGTGATGAGGAAAATGAGGTTGACTGGGGTATGTGGTGGGAGGGGCAGCAGGTACTCAGTCATGGTACTAATTTCAGTGCTGGGGTGGCAATCTTGTTTTCCTCAGGCTTAGGGGTGACTGTGGTATCTACAACAGAGATTGTCAAGAGGGTTTTATTGGTCAAGGTGGATGTTATGTTTTTTATTTTTTTTAAAATGTTTATGCTCCTAATGAGGGTACAGAGTGTATTGTTTTATTTGATCAAATAAAGGAAACCTTAAGACAGTGTGACCGAGAGGGGTGTATGGTTTTAGGGGGTGACTGGAACTGTACAGTGGATTTTACTGTTGACCGCACCGCTGAAGAACCTCACCTGCGGACATCCACTTGCCTGTCTGGCCTATTAACTGAGTTTGAGCTTTCTGGTGTGTGGAGAGTAAGGAATGCGAAAGTTAGGCAGTACACATGGCTGATAAGAAATGTTTTAGACATTTGTAAACTGTCTGATGTAAATGTGGGTTTACTTTCTTTGGATCAGGAGAAGGCTTTTGATCGTGTGGACCACCAGTACTTGTTTAAAACGAAGAAAGCCTTTGGATTTGGGGATGATTTTTTTGTCTTGGATGAATTTACTGTATGCTGTGGCCTCATGTATGGTGACGGTGGGGGGTGGTTTGAGTTGCCCCATCCCTGTCCAAAGGGGCATCAGGCAGGGATGCCCAATTTCAGGGCAGTTATATAGTCTGGCGATTGAACCAGTGCTTTGTTTTTTAGAGCGAAGCTTACTGGTTTCTCTGTGCCAGGTGTAATGAAGGGTCCCACGATAGCACTGTCTGCGTATGCAGATGACGTGATAGTTTTTATTACAGGGGGTGAAGATGTTAAGGTTCTCTCAAACGCTTTAAAGGTGTATGAGGGGGCCTCCTCAGCTAGAGTCAATTGGGGAAAGAGTGAAGCGCTGTGTGCAGGTCAGCTTCAGATGGTGTCCGTTCCACGGTTACCAGGGGGGCTTCAGTGGGGCAGAGATGGGATGAAGACTTTGGGGGGTTTTCTAGGCTCTGATGTCTTTCAGAAAAAGAACTGGGAGGGTGTAGCGGAGAAAGTGTGTGCCAGACTGTCAAGATGGAAATGGTTTCTGCCCCAGCTGTCTTATAGGGGAATGGTCCTGGTAGCTAATAATCTTGCTGCCTCTACCCTGTGGCACAGACTAATGATTTTGCAGCCACCAAAGGGTCTGATACAAGAGCTTCAGAGGACCCTTGTCAATTTCTTCTGGTCTGGACAACACTGGATTAAAGTTGCAGCCTTGTACCTGCCACTGCACGAGGGTGGGCAAGGCCTGGTGGACATTTCCTCTAGGATCATGGCTTTCTGGCTTCAAGCAGCCCACAGACTGTTGTACAGTGACGGTTCTAGCTGGGTCGACACAGCCTACACACTGATGAGGAGAGCGGGCTGTTTGGGCTTAGACAAGCACCTTTTCCTCTTAAAGCTGGAGGGGGGTGATTTGCCTGGCCTGACTCCATTTTATGAGTCTGTTATGCAGGCTTGGAGGGTTCTTGTCAAGTACCGTAAGGCCGGCATGCCACCAGGGATGTGGCTTTTTGAAGAGCCTCTTTTTCACAACTCTGCCATCCAGTCCCGTGTTCTGGGTTCAGCTAGCCTACATTCATGCCTGTTAGGCGTGGGGTGTACCAAGCTGGGTCATCTGATGCGGAGCAGGAGCAGATCATTGGAGGAGCTGGGAGAAAGAGCGGGGATCCGATCATCTCGCCTACTGGGGAAGGTCGTCGCTGAGGTCTGTGACTCCTTGCCAGTACTTCAGCTGCAGTATGTGACTGACACTTCCAAATCTGATCGGTGGAAGGAGGGTCTGGATTAGATGTTCCCTGCACTGATTGTTAGTGCTGCGATGGGGGCATTCGAGGAGGATGTGGGGATGCTGCTTTCCTTCGATACCCTGGAGTTGGGGGAGTTTAAGGAGGTGGGAAAGAGGGCCATGTACAGAATATGTGTAAAGGTGTCCCTTCCCTAGAAGGGGTAAAATCGATGAGGTGGGCGGGTGTGCTTGGTCCAGGTACCTCCCCAAAAGGATGTTGGCGATCATTATACAAACTGCCTATTGATAAGAGGACAGCTGACCTCCAACGGAGGATAATACATGGAGCTATAGCCACCAAGATGCATCTGGTACACCTGGACCCTACTGTTGGGGAGGGGTGTCCATTCTGTGCTGAGTCTGAAACTCTGGCACATCTGTTTTTACAGTGTCCCAGGTTGGTCGGGATGATTGACCTGATCACTAATTGGTTCTCATCGTTGGGAGAGGTTTTCTCTTCCCAACTGTATATACAGTGCCTTGCGAAAGTATTTAGCCCCCTTGAACTTTGCGACCTTTTGCCACATTTCAGGCTTCAAACATAAAGATATAAAACTGTATTTTTTTGTGAAGAATCAACAACAAGTGGGACACAATCATGAAGTGGAACGGCATTTATTGGATATTTCAAACTTTTTTAACAAATCAAAAACTGAAAAATTGGGCGTGCAAAATTATTCAGCCCCTTTACTTTCAGTGCAGCAAACTCTCTCCAGAAGTTCAGTGAGGATCTCTGAATGATCCAATGTTGACCTAAATGACTAATGATGATAAATACAATCCACCTGTGTGTAATTAAGTCTCCGTATAAATGCACCTGCACTGTGATAGTCTCAGAGGTCCGTTAAAAGCGCAGAGAGCATCATGAAGAACGAGGAACACACCAGGCAGGTCCGAGATACTGTTGTGAAGAAGTTTAAAGCCGGATTTGGATACAAAAAGATTTCCCAAGCTTTAAACATCCCAAGGAGCACTGTGCAAGCGATAATATTGAAATGGAAGGAGTATCAGACCACTGCAAATCTACCAAGACCTGGCCGTCCCTCTAAACTTTCAGTTCATACAAGGAGAAGACTGATCAGAGATGCAGCCAAGAGGCCCATGATCACTCTGGATGAACTGCAGAGATCTACAGCTGAGGTGGGAGACTCTGTCCATAGGACAACAATCAGTCGTATATTGCACAAATCTGGCATTTATGGAAGAGTGGCAAGAAGAAAGCCATTTCTTAAAGATATCCATAAAAAGTGTAGTTTAAAGTTTGCCACAAGCCACCTGGGAGACACACCAAACATGTGGAAGAAGGTGCTCTGGTCAGATGAAACCAAAATTGAACTTTTTGGCAACAATGCAAAACGTTATGTTTGGCGTAAAAGCAACACAGCTGAACACACCATCCCCACTGTCAAACATGGTGGTGGCAACATCATGGTTTGGGCCTGCTTTTCTTCAGCAGGGACAGGGAAGATGGTTAAAATTGATGGGAAGATGGATGTAGCCAAATACAGGGCCATTCTGGAAGAAAACCTGATGGAGTCTGCAAAAGACCTGAGACTGGGACGGAGATTTGTCTTCCAAAAAGACAATGATCCAAAACATAAAGCAAAATCTACAATGGAATGGTTCAAAAATAAACATATCCAGGTGTTAGAATGGCCAAGTCAAAGTCCAGACCTGAATCCAATCGAGAATCTGTGGAAAGAACTGAAAACTGCTGTTCACAAATGCTCTCCATCCAACCTCACTGAGCTCGAGCTGTTTTGCAAGGAGGAATGGGAAAAAAATTCAGTCTCTCGATGTGCAAAACTGATAGAGACATACCCCAAGCGACTTACAGCTGTAATCGCAGCAAAAGGTGGTGCTACAAAGTATTAACTTAAGGGGGCTGAATAATTTTGCACGCCCAATTTTTCAGTTTTTGATTTGTTAAAAAAGTTTGAAATATCCAATAAATGTCGTTCCACTTCATGATTGTGTCCCACTTGTTGTTGATTCTTCACAAAAAAATACAGTTTTATATCTTTATGTTTGAAGCAAAGTTCAAGGGGGCCGAATACTTTCGCAAGGCACTGTATTTGGGCCAAAGTACAGGTATAGTCAAAAGGGTGTAGTTGTGTTGCTTAATTTTGTGTTAGGGGCAGCAAAATTAGCGATATGGAAGACCCAAAAGAACAGTATTCGGGGACAGGGGTCTGTGGATGTGGTGGGAATGCTGGAGTGAATGTTGGCAGCGAGACTAAGGGTTGAGTTTGCCTATTATAAACTTGTAAACTATATTGATCTGTTTGAGTATATGGGGTATTGAGGCTGTTGTGTTTAGTTACTGTGGAGGAGGAATTGGAGTTGTGTTTTTAATTAATGTGTAGCTATGGTTTTGTATGAGTTTTTATTGTGTTGTGGGCTCCCAGACCCAATAAAGATTATTTAAAACTCAAACTCTCTCTCTCTCTAAGCTCTTGCTCTCTTTCTCTCGCTCTCTCTCTCTCTCCAAGCTCTCTCACTCTCTCTCTCTCCAAGCTCTCTCTCTCTCCAAGCTCGCTCTCTCTCTCTCTCCAAGCTCTCTCTCTCTCTCTCTCTCTCTCTCTCTCTCTCCAAGCTCTCTCTCTCTCTCTCTCCAAGCTCTCGCTCTCTCTCTCCAAGCTCTCGCTCTCTCTCCAAGCTCTCGCTTGCTCTCTTTCTCTCCAAGCTCTCGCTCGCTCTCTCTCTCTCCAAGCTCTCGCTTGCTCTCTCTCTCTCCAAGCTCTCGCTCTCTCTCTCTCCAAGCTCTCGCTCTCTCTCTCTCTCCAAGCTCTCGCTCGCTCTCTCTCTCTCCAAGCTCTCGCTTGCTCTCTCTCTCTCCAAGCTCTCGCTCGCTCTCTCTCTCTCCAAGCTCTCGCTCTCTCTCTCTCCAAGCTCTCGCTTGCTCTCTCTCTCTCCAAGCTCTCGCTTGCTCTCTCTCTCTCCAAGCTCTCGCTCGCTCTCTCTCTCTCCAAGCTTTCGCTTGCTCTCTCTCTCCAAGCTCTCGCTTGCTCTCTCTCTCTCCAAGCTCTCGCTTGCTCTCTCTCTCTCCAAGCTCTCGCTTGCTCTCTCTCTCTCCAAGCTCTTGCTCTCTCTCTCTCCAAGCTCTCGCTCGCTCTCTTTCTCTCCAAGCTCTCGCTTGCTCTCTCTCTCTCCAAGCTCTTGCTTGCTCGCTCTCTCTCTCTCTCCAAACTCTCGCTCGCTCTCTCCAAGCTCTCTCTCTCTCTCTCTCCGAGCTCTCTCTCTCTCTCCGAGCTCTCGCTCTCTCTCTCTCCGAGCTCTCTCTCTCTCGCTCTCTCCCAATATAACTGATTGAAATCGTTTGAGCCAGATTCTAATTGGAATTTTGATGTTCCTTTTAATGGCATAGAATGCTCTTCTTGCTTTGTCTCTCAGCTCATTCACAAAAATGTGAAAGCTACCTGTGTTGCTGATATTTAGTCCTAGATATGTGTAGTTTTTGGTGTGTTTTGGTTTACTTGTTTATCAATTAGAGTGTGGATGGTGTAAATGTGGTCTGTTGTACGATAATATTTTAGAAATCCAATCTGGCTTCTGCTCAGGACGTTGTATTCGTCAAGGAAATGATGTAGTCTGCTATTTATAATACCGCAGAGAATTTTCCCCAAGTTGCTGTAAACGTAAATTCCTCTATAATTATTTGGATCAAATTTGTCTCCATTTTTATAGATTGGTGTGATCAATCCCTGGTTCCAAATATCGGGGAAAATACCTGCAGTGAGGATAATGTTGAAGAGTTTGAGTATAGCCAATTTGAATTTGTGGTCTGTATATTTGATCATTTCATTTAAAATACCATCAGCACCACAGGCCGTTTTGGGTTGTAGAGTGCATAGTTTTTCCAATAATTCTTCTTCTGTAATTGGGGTATCCACAGGATTCTGATAGTCTTTGACTGCTGATTCAAGGATTTGTCATTTTTCTTGTATATCCTTTTGTTCTTGGCTCTTTGTTATATTGCTGTAGAGGTTTGCAAAGTGATTTCTCCACATATCCCCATTTTGGATAGCCAATTCCTCATGATGAGGTTTGTTTAATTTATTCCAATTCTCCCAGAAGATTCTTTGGATTCCTCAATTCCATCCAGCTGATTTCTAATGTGCTGTTCCTTTTTTGTTCTTAGGGTGTGTTTGTATTGCTTCAGTGTCTCCCCATATTGAAGGCGTATATTTTTGTTGTCTGGTTCTCTGTGTTTTTGATTAGATATATTTCTCAATGACTTTCTTAGATTTTTGCAATCATTATCAAACCATTTTTCATCATCTGTTATTTCTGGTTTGCTCTTATGCTTCTTTAAATTAGCCAAGGAGGCTAATTTGTCAAATATAAAGTTTATGTTCCAAATTACAGCCAAATTTACACCTTCATTGCTGTAGGAGAATGTTAAGGCTAAACAGTTGTCCAGGAGAGATTGTATTTTTTGGCTACTAATTGCTTTTTGGTAGATGTCTGTACTGTTTGCACTCCATCTATAGGCCTGTTTTGTACCATGTCATTTATTGGGCCGTGATGCTTCTGGGTTCTGCTCTTCTCAGATACACTGTGATTTTACTGTGGTCTGAGAGCGGTGTTAGTGGGCTGACTGTGAAGGCTCTGAGAGACTCTGGGTTTAGGTCGGGGAGGAAGTAGTCTACAGTGCTGCTGCCAAGGGATGAGCTGTAGGTGTACCTACCAAAAGAGTCCCCTCTCAGCCAACCATTGACTATGTACAGACCTAGTGTTCCACAGAGCTGTAGGTGTACCTACCAAAAGAGTCCCCTCTCAGTCTACCATTGACTATGTACAGACCCAGTGTTCCACAGAGCTTCACGAGCTGTACTCCGTTTTTGTTTTTCACTTTGTCATAGTTGTTTCTGTGGGGTATGTGGGGAGGGAGAGGTTGTTGCTTCCTGGTAGGTGTTTATCCCCATGACTGTTAATAGTGTCTTGTTCTTCTGCTGTTCTAGCATTCAGGTCTCCACAGACCAGTACGTTGCCTTAGGCCTGAAAGTGAATAATTTCCTCCTCTAGAATGGAGAAACTCTCTTCATTGAAGTCTCGCTCTCTCTCTCCAAGCTCTCGCTCGCTCTGTCTCTCCCCAAGCTCTCGCTCGCTCTGTCTCTCCCCAAGCTCTCGCTCGCTCTGTCTCTCCCCAAGCTCTCGCTCGCTCCGTCTCTCCCCAAGCTCTCGCTCGCTCCGTCTCTCCCCAAGCTCTCGCTCGCTCCGTCTCTCCCCAAGCTCTCGCTCGCTCTGTCTCTCCCCAAGCTCTCGCTCGCTCCGTCTCTCCCCAAGCTCTCGCTCGCTCCGTCTCTCCCCAAGGTCTCGCTCGCTCCGTCTCTCTCCAAGCTCTCGCTCGCTCTGTCTCTCTCCAAGCACTCGCTCGCTCTGTCTCTCTCCAAGCTCTCGCTCGCTCTGTCTCTCTCCAAGCTCTCGCTCGCTCTGTCTCTCTCCAAGCTCTCGCTCGCTCTGTCTCTCTCCAAGCTCTCGCTCGCTCTGTCTCTCTCCAAGCTCTCGCTCGCTCTCTCTCTCTCCGAGCTCTTCGAGGTCTCACTCTCGCTCGCTCTCTCTCCCGCTCTCTCTCCGAGCCCTCGCTCTCTCTCTCCGATTCCTCGCTCTCTCTCCAAGCCCTCGCTCGCTCTCCGAGCCCTCGCTCGCTCACCAAGCTCTCTCTCCTTCCTCTATGTTATCCCCTGTTCCCATGCATTAACGCTTTTGCACCGTATGTGGTTCCTTCTCGTTTCGTGATAACACACCCGGGCAGGAACAGACCCGTTTACTGTCTGGTGCCGATGTGGTGGTATGTTGGGTTTCCCGCCCTCACAGTTCCCAGGGTGCACCACGGTGGTCGTTAGGTATTCACAGACCACCCTCAACCCCACCAGTGACGGTACCAGGCAAATCCAGGCTGTACTTATAGTCTATCTAACTAACTAGGGGATGGGATTTTCCTAAGACCTGGAGTTTGTCTCTTTTGGTCAACATGCAGAGGAACAACCCTACAATAATTCAAGTTAAGGAGTCATCCGTTGTACGTCGTAGTATTTGTCAGGACTACCCCATTTTCCTGCTCTCCTCTTCACCAAGACAAACATCTACAATGACACTCTCTGGACCAGCTCTGTTAAAACAAGGATAATGCCCCATCAAGTATTGACACGAACCGTTTCTCCTGAGCCAGCAGCCTGACTTGCCACATCCCTGCAGCAGGATCACCAGCCACCGAAAGCTTTACACAGTGCCAAGGGGGAGAATCGTGGATGTTTCAGAGCAGCGGAGCCTGTACGTCTGAAGGGATGGATTTTGGGGACTCCCCTTGCTAGGAGGACACCGTTTTTTTTTTGCAGTGGCAGAGAAGGTTTAAAGGTTTTATTCAAATACAGCGCGAATATGATGCAGCCAATAATGAATAGAGACTCTTTGGAAATGTTGAAATCATTTGACAGATACAAAGTTTTTAATGGCAAACTAGGACACTTGCTCTGTACTGTACCTGCAGATTACACGCCAACGGACCCAAATAAACAGAGCGAACGATTAGCCGTACGGTGCTATAAGTACGTAAAGAACAATGCAGTTCAACTTTTGTGTGTTTGTTTGCATGGTGTTTTCTGGCTTCTCCTTTTCAAACTGGTCAGAGTTTGCGTAGGAGTGTTGTCGAGACCTAGTGCTGTGTGTTTTGATTGTCTGCGTCTGTAATGTGCTTCTACAGTATGTATTATCAGCAGTGTGTCAGTTTTTATCTTTAGTGACCCCTGCTGTGCTGTTGCCAGCCAGTGTGGTGATGAACTGACCCCAGATCAGAACCCAGTGCTGGATAAGGACACTATCTCCCTCCGAGGAGAGCAACTCATCCTCCTCTCTACCTCCAGACTACTTTTATTCTCACACTGATGCCTGGCAATATACCTCCTATTTACTGACTGCGCTTCAGGTTTGCCCGGCCCAGACCTTTTTCAGTCTGCCTCTACATGTTATCTTGACTAGGTGATGAGGGCGACGGTCAATTCTCATAAGACGTTGAACCGTGTGCCCACAAATCCTCCCCGCCGACCGTTTTATGTTTCCATAAAACTGTCCAATATCCCCCTTACTAGCACCTCCATGTGGCCGACACAGGTCAGAGGGGGAATAAATTCATGGTGACAACCAGTGAGCAGGAAGGGGAGGGGGGGGGTAAATTATCTGGGACACTTCAGATGTGGGCGGCTCAAGGAAAAAATGGTAAATTCTCGACGACCCGTCCCAGAATGGATTACACCAGGAGGCGGCCCGACCACTGACCTTCAGGTGTCACCATTTACATATCAGGAAACAAGGGGTGTGTGTGATGACTCTGCAACCCACCAACTCCAAAATCTGATTTTAAATTCCTGGAGAGACTCTCTGATGCAGATGACTTGTATAATGCAGTTATCGCTGAGACACATACACACACCCACATACACACCCACATACACACACCACATACACACCCAGGCAAACACACACCACATACACACCCACATACACACCCACATACACACACCACATACACACCCAGGCAAACACACACCACATACACACACACCGCAAACACACACCACATACACACACCACATACACACCCACATACACACCCAGGCAAACACACACCACATACACACCCAGGCAAACACACCCACATACACACCCAGACAAACACACACCACATACACACACCACATACACACCCAGGCAAACACACACCATATACAGTGCCTTGCGAAAGTATTCGGCCCCCTTGAACTTTGCGACCTTTTGCCACATTTCAGGCTTCAAACATAAAAATATAAAACTGTATTTTTTTGTGAAGAATCAACAACAAGTGGGACACAATCATGAAGTGGAACGACATTTATTGGATATTTCAAACTTTTTTAACAAATCAAAAACTGAAAAATTGGGCGTGCAAAATTATTCAGCCCCTTTACTTTCAGTGCAGCAAACTCTCTCCAGAAGTTCAGTGAGGATCTCTGAATATCTACCAAGACCTGGCCGTCCTTCTAAACTTTCAGCTCATACAAGGAAAAGACTGATCAGAGATGCAGCCAAGAGGCCCATGATCACTCTGGATGAACTGCAGAGATCTACAGCTGAGGTGGGAGACTCTGTCCATAGGACAACAATCAGTCGTATATTGCACAAATCTGGCCTTTATGGAAGAGTGGCAAGAAGAAAGCCATTTCTTAAAGATATCCATAAAAAGTGTCGTTTAAAGTTTGCCACAAGCCATCTGGGAGACACACCAAACATGTGGAAGAAGGTGCTCTGGTCAGATGAAACCAAAATTGAACTTTTTGGCAACAATGCAAAACGTTATGTTTGGCGTAAAAGCAACACAGCTGAACACACCATCCCCACTGTCAAACATGGTGGTGGCAGCATCATGGTTTGGGCCTGCTTTTCTTCAGCAGGGACAGGGAAGATGGTTAAAATTGATGGGAAGATGGATGGAGCCAAATACAGGACCATTCTGGAAGAAAACCTGATGGAGTCTGCAAAAGACCTGAGACTGGGACGAAGATTTGTCTTCCAACAAGACAATGATCCAAAACATAAAGCAAAATCTACAATGGAATGGTTCAAAAATAAACATATCCAGGTGTTAGAATGGCCAAGTCAAAGTCCAGACCTGAATCCAATCGAGAATCTGTGGAAAGAACTGAAAACTGCTGTTCACAAATGCTCTCCATCCAACCTCACTGAGCTCGAGCTGTTTTGCAAGGAGGAATGGGAAAAAAATTCAGTCTCTCGATGTGCAAAACTGTTAGAGATATACCCCAAGCGACTTACAGCTGTAATCGCAGCAAAAGGTGGCGCTACAAAGTATTAACTTAAGGGGGCTGAATAATTTTGCACGCCCAATTTTTCAGTTTTTGATTTGTTAAAAAAGTTTGAAATATCCAATAAATGTCGTTCCACTTCATGATTGTGTCCCACTTGTTGTTGATTCTTCACAAAAAAATACAGTTTTATATCTTTATGTTTGAAGCCTGAAATGTGGCAAAAGGTCGCAAAGTTCAAGGGGGCCGAATACTTTCGCAAGGCACTGTACACACCCACATACACACACCACATACACACCCAGGCAAACACACACCACATATGCACCCAGGTAAACACACACCACATACACACCCACATACGCACCCAGGCAAACACACACCCACATACACACCCACATACACACCCAGGCAAACACACACCACATACACACCCACATACACACCCAGGCAAACACACACCACATACACACCCAGGCAAACACACACCACATACACACCCACATACACACCCAGGCAAACACACACCACATACACACCCAGGCAAACACACACCACATACACACCCACATACACACCCAGGCAAACACACACCACATACACACCCAGGCAAACACACCCACATACACACACGACATACGCACCCACCCAGGCAAAGACACACGTCATACTCACCCACATACACACCCAGGCAAACACACACCACATACACACCCAGGCAAACACACACCCACATACACACCCAGGCAAACACACACCACATACACACCCAGGCAAACACACCCACATACACACACGACATACGCACCCACCCAGGCAAAGACACACATCATACTCACCCACATACACACGCAGGCAAACACACACCACATACACACCCACATACACACCCAGGCAAACACACACCACATACACACCCAGGCAAACACACACCACACATGCCCCCAGGCAAACACACACACCACACCACATACACACCCAGACACACACCCAGGCAAACACACACGACATACGCACCCCCACACACACCACATACGCACCCAAGCAAACACACATGACATACGCACCCACATACACACACGATATACTCACCCAGGCAAACACACACGACATACACACCCATATACACACCCAGGCAAACACACACGATATACACACCCAGGCAAACACACACGACATACACACCCATATACACACACGACATACACACCCAGGCAAACACACACGATATATACACACACGATATACACACCCAGGCAAACACACACACGACATACACACCCATATACACACACGACATACACACCCAGGCAAACACACACGATATATACACACACAATATACACACCCAGGCAAACACACATGGGAAACACACAACATACATACCCACATACACACACACACACACATGCACAAATGTGCACACAGCAACTGTATGGTACACACAGACACACACAGCCCCAAACTGGGATGAGGGAGTGTGTACCCCATGAGGAAGGTGATCATTATTGAAATCCACTGGTCTGTGTGACTGCCTCCTAATCTTTTCCCTTGAAAAGAAGGGATTTCTCTCTCTCACTCTCTCCAAGCTCTCTCTCTCCCGCTCTCGGGAGCCAGGCATACCTTCCTCTTACGTGATGGGTGACAGAATAATATTGTTCTGCAGAATATGATTATACAGGTTTATGTCTGTATGTTACTTATGCCCTCATTAGGTTTAGGTGTTTGTTTATGTCATCACTCTCTCCCATTGGTTGTGAAGTCTGTCAGGTGCATGCTGGGGGACTCTGCACTTTTTAAAGGTTGACTTCCGCTCTGGGCGAACATATAGCGTGGTATATAAACACACACACACACACACACACACACACACACACACACACACACACACACACACACACACACACACACACACACACACACACACACACACACACACACATGGCACTACAGGGATAAACATCATTATTGCTGATACCACTCATCGTTGCTCTTTCCGACAGTTCCTCCTCTCTCTACTTTCCTCCACTCTTTTCCACCCTTCAGCCGTTCTTCTTCTAAAAGTTAAACTCCCCCACCCCCCGGTCTGAGGGATTAGATCGATCCATCCTCAGCCCTCCTGCCATTGCCTTTCGACCGCTGGGCTAAACCATTAAACTCCACATGGGGGGGGATTACGCCCCTTGTCCTCTCTCTATTCCCATAGTGTGTCCTCTTGTGTTGTCTTCTATTTGTCCTCACGAGAACTGTTCCATATAGGGACCACCCTTGTTTCACAACTGTTATCTCTGCTAATATCTCTCCTCCCTGATCAATATCCCCCTCTCCTTCCTGTCTGGCTCTCGCCCATTCCCCTCTCCTTCCTGTCTGGTTCTCTCCCATGCCCCTGTCCTGCCCAGTCATAACTAGCTCCATGGTGTGTGTGCCAGCACCGCTGCCCTTCTGGAGGATAATGCCAATTAGAGCATGGGCACGAGATGCATGGGCGTGTGTGTGTGTGTGTGTGTGTGTGTACATACTTCCTATTGGGTCAGTCAATACCCGCAGCATGAGAAACCAAATAACTCTCGGTGGCAAACCTGTTGTTCTCTCCTTCCACCCCGCTCTTTTCTTCCCACGTCTTGAGTCCTTGACTCCAAAAACGGCCCCCTATAACGCTCACCACGGTTAGAGGAACAAACAAACAAAGTGAGGAATCGATGAGAGGGAACACTCAGCGGGTTGGTCTGTCAGAGAAGAGGGTGTGGTACATTCAGAGGGGGGAGCTGGGCTTGTCTGGGGGAATCTGGATTCAGTGACACGGGCTGTCAGCCCTCAATCACGAGTCCTCAAATGGATGACAAACAGGCCCAGGCAGGATTCCAAACACAGATTCACAGAAAGACACACACACACACTTCCTAGACTACAGATGCAGGAGGCTCAACTTCTCCCCTTAAACACATTTGTCACTTTGTCATTCTGCAGGCCCGGAGCACATTGACGGTGTGTGGTGTGGTGATTCCACAGTTGTAGCCCCCGTTCTGTCCTCATTACTCCACGCTCCCTGCGGACGGAAGACATCTTGGACTACCCTCGCCCCTCTCCACCACCAGCACACGACCTCTTGTCGAACGCAATTTGACTAAACTGCACTGGAAGCTGCGTCGGTTTGTCCAATGTGTTTAAGGAAAGAGGAGTGGGGAAGGGAGGAAGAGAAGAAATTAGTAGGTTAGACCCCCTCCGTTCGTCTCCGTCCCACACCAACTCTCACGCGTTCCTCCCCCTCTTTATTTTGTCTCATCCTTCTCTCTGACTTTTGCCATATCTCTTTTAGGAAACTACTGTATATGAAGTAATAAAATAAGTAATTTAGCTGTGGTGGGTGTCTTGTGATGTTGTGGTCCTCTGTAGTTCAGTTGGTAGAGCATGGCACTTGCAATGCCAGGATAGAGGCTTTGATTCCCAGGACCCCCCTCCACATATGTAAAATGAATGCATGTGACTAAGTCGGTTTGGATTAAAAACATCTGCTAAAGGCCATTTATTATTGAGCTATTTGGAAGTCGAGGTGAGTTTTAGTAGTATAGTTGATTTAAACAGTTGATTTAAGGAATGAATTGACCTGCGCGTCATGTAATGGGAACACTCACAGAAGACTGTTAGACCAAATAGTCCATCCAACTTCAGATCATGTCCTTTCATTTATATTACTCTAGAAAGACCATCTGACCTCCAACCCTGCTAACCAAATGCAACAGATACCCCAACAATAACTAACTTATCCTCCAAGCGCATTTGAAGGCTTTTATTGTGAATCAGCCATGCGTTTTATCACCCACCGAAATCTCCCTCATCAATATCAAGCTGTCGTGATTACACCCAGGGCATTTGTGACGGTTATAAACATTTATGACCACCGTGTGTATGTGACGTAGGTTTTTTTTTATGTGGCACATTAAGTGACTAGGTATGCGAAGCGTGGCTCGGCAGGGGTGACAAAACTCATGGAAAAGCCGGGGCGGCCATCGTCAAGGGCACGCGTCTCTCGCTCTCACTCACTGAATGCACCGCTGACGTGAATCATTGTTTCAACGAACACTCCCGAGATCATGTGACATGCAGTCCAGTCCGCGTGTGTGGGTTCATGAGGAAGTTTGAGGGGGGGGGGGGGGGGGGGGTTGTGGTACTGTAAGAATTCTAGTGTGGGGACAGCCTTCACTTCAGGTGTGGAATGTATGTCTCAAAAAATGCTACAAAACAAGAAAAAAGGAATTGATTCTCATACATTTTAAATGTTGTGTATGTTACTGAATGAGTGCAGGTGAATTTGTAAATGTTTCTGAAAGCACAACTAAATAAAAGTACATTCCTAAACCAGCATTTTAGACCATACTATAAATATTGGGGTTTTGGGTGCCATGTTTTTCTACAGGCTACCTGGGGTAGAGGACTCAACATTTTTCCAATACTGTCCTGATCCCGCAACCATTCTTTAACCCCGGACCGTTCCTGTCCCGATGCCAAAAGTATATGGACACCTGCTCGTCGAACATCTCATTCCAAAATCATGGGCATTAAAATGGAGTCGGTCCCTCCTTTGCTGCTATAACAGCCTCCACTCTTCTGGGAAGGCTTTCCACTAGATGGAACATTGCTGCGGGGACTTGCTTCCATTCAGCCACAAGTGCATTAGTGAGGTTGGGCACTGATGTTGGGCGATTAGGCCTGGCTCGCAGTCGGCGTTCCAATTCATCCCAAAGGTGTTCGATGGGGTTGAGGTCAGGGCTCTGTGCAGGCCAGTCAAGCTCTTCAGTATGGCCATTTATTCTGCCAATGTTTGTCTGTGGCGATTGCATGGCTGTGTGCTCGATTTTATACACTGGTCAGCAACGGGTGTGGCTGAAAGGGGTGTTCACATAATATATTTACACACAAAAGTGTCTTTCTACCCCCCCCCCCATGCAGAAGACCTAGACACCCGCTCACAGAACAAAACCCACAGCAATACAGACCTTTAATCATTTAACCATGTTCACTTTATCTCAATCAAACGCCCTAACAGGGTTTCTGAACTCAGAAACACAACACACACAGTCAGCATGCTTTGGGGCCTGGAGAATAGGGAAGGGGGAAAGGGGGGATACCTAGTCGGTTGTACAACTGAATGCATTCAACTGAAATCTGTCTTCCACATTTAACCCAACCCCTCTCTTTTGGATTCATTTAGCTTTTACAGTGCTATACAACAATACATTTAACTGCACATTGATCTGATCAGATTCCTTGCTGCGTGTATGCAGGTATGGCGTTATCAGTAGAACCCTAGCCTGATCCCAGATCTGTTTATGCTGTTTTACTAACTCCTATCTATATACAATGTATTAAAATAAATACAAACTGCTATCACATATACATAAGTATTCAGACCCTTTACTCAGTACTTTGTTGAAGCACCTTTGGCAGCGATTACAGCCTCGAGTCTTCTTGGGTGTGATGCTACAAGCTTGGCACACCTGTATTTGGGGAATTTCTCCCATTGTTCTCTGCAGATCCTCTCAAGCTCTGTCAGGTTGGATGGGGAGCGTTGCTGAACAGCTATTTTCAGGTCTCCGCAGAGATGTTCAATCGGGTTCAAGTCCGGGGCTCTGGCTGGACCACTCAAGGACATTCAGAGACTAACTAAGCCACTCCTGCGTTGTCTTGGCTGTGGACTTAAGGTCGTTGTCCTGTTGGAAGGTAAACCTTCGTTCCAGTCTGAGGTCCTGAGAGCTCTGGAGCAGTTTTTTATCAAGGATCTCTCTGTACTTTGCTCTGTTCATCTTTGTCACAATCCTGACCAGTCTCCCAGTCCCTGCCGCTGAAAAACATCCCCACGGCATGATGCTGCCACCACCATGACCACCATGCTTCACCGTTTGGATGGTGCCAGGTTTCTTCCAAACGTGACGCTTTGCATTCAGGCCAAAGATTTCAGTCTTGGTTTCATCAGACCAGAGAATCTTGTTTTTCATGGTCTGAGAGCCCTTTAGGTACCTTTTGGCAAACTCCACGCGGGCTGTCATGTGCCTTTTACTGAGGAGTGGCTTTTGTCTGGCCACTCTACCATAAAGGCCTGATTGGTGGAGTGCTGCAGAGATGCTTGTCCTTCTGGAAGGTCCCTCTCCTCCAATTGCTCAGTTTGGCTGGGCGGTCAGCTCTAGGAAGAGTCTTGGTGGTTCTAAACTTCTTTCATTTAAGAATGATGGAGGCTACTGTGTTCTTGGGTACACTCAATGCTGCAGAAATGCTTTGGTACCCTTCCCAAGATCTGTGCTTTGACACAATCCTGTCTCTGAGCTCTAAAAACAATTTATTTGACCTCATGGCTTGGTTTTTGCTCTGACATGCATTGTCAACTGTGGGAACTTGTATAGACAGGTGTGTGCCTTTCCAAATCATGTCCAATCAATTGAATTTACCACAGGTGGACTCCAAGTTATAGAAACATCTCAAGGATGATCAATGTAAACAGGATGCACCTGAGCTCAATTACGAGTCTCAAAGCACAGGGTCTGAATGCTCGTGTAAATAAGACATTTCCGTTTTTTTAATTTTGAATACATTTTCCAAATTTCTAAACCTGTTTTTGCTTAGTCATTATGGGGTATTGTGTGTAGACTGAGAGAACATTTTTGGAATCCATTTTAAAATAAGGCTGTAACTTACCAAAATGTGGAAAAAGGGAAGGGATCTGAATACATTCCGAATGCACTGTAGCAGAAACAGATCTGGGAGTCCTACTGCCTATTTGGTTGGTCTGATTATAGACCAGAGCCGTGTGGGCAAATTTCTAATCAAATATGGGGCCTACATAAGCAGCCGTCATAAAGTGGTTTACAGAAACCCAGCCGAAACCCCCAAAGATCACGCAAAGCAGAGGCAGAAGCACATCCGGCCAGGACAAAAGTCCCTTGAAGGCAGGAACCTAGGAAGAAACCAGACTTCCTCTTCACTAAAACCTGTGAACAGATTGACTGGTCTGACTCACGGTGACGCGTCTGGTCTGTCTATATCGGACTGCTCTGACGCATGCTGAAGACCCTCGCTATGTGGAGTATTGTTTCTGCAGTCTGAGTGTGTTCTTGTGCATTTTTATTAGTTTGAACCAATCTGCATTCAGGATTAGACCCACCCGTTGTATAATGGCATACCATATCTGTATTGTATACTGGTCACCCTGTATGAAGTACCACATCGTGCTCCTCTCTCTCCTGTTCTGTGATCTCTGGTGGTTTGCCATACACTGGCCACCTACCTTTCCCCTCATCCCATGCCCCCTCAACCATTCCTCCCCCACTCCCTCCGGGTGGGGTCCGGGTGCCCTGTAGCCGTGGTTAAATCCTCTCTCTGGACAGATGAACGGCCAGGCAGGGTTATCTGACAGAGGAGTTCCTGTTCCTTCTCTACCCCCGTTCATTTGTCTGGAGGGCAGCAGAGCAGAACTCTCTCTTTCTCTCTTTGTTTCACACACACACACACACACACACACACACACACACATGCTTCGTTTGTCATGCGCGCGCACACACACACACACACACCGCAGCTTTGTCACACTACCGCATACACACCACTGGGAGAACTGGAGGAGGTAGGGAACGGAAGAAGGCGAGTAGCAGATGCGTGAGTGAATGCATGCCTCAGTCGTGTGTGTGCGTGAGTTTACATTCTGTGCATGTGTGCGTCTTCTGCCACAGTCCCAGAATGCAGCAGTGCTGTCAAACCCCAGCCTTAGGAAGCGGCAGTCAGTGATAGGAGATGGACACATTCAGGTCACCTGGAGGAGAAAGGGCCAGCAGCAACACAGAGGCAGTCTCACTGTGATCTCAGCCTGAAGGTTGTGTTGCCTTCTCATTCTGCCTCGGTGACAGGACATCAGGATGCACACTTTCACTATCCCTCTCTCTACCCCCTCTTTCTCTCGCTCTCTTTCACCCTCACTCCCTCCTCTTTCTCTCGCTCTCCTATCCCTCTCTCTCCCCTCTCTTTCTCTCGCTCTCTTTCACCCTCTCCCCCCTCTTTCTCTCGCTCTCTTTCACCCTCACTCCCCCCTCTTTCTCTCGCTCTCCTATCCCTCTCTCTCCCCCCTCTTTCTCTCGCTCTCTTTCACCCTCACTCCCTCCTCTTTCTCTCGCTCTCCTATCCCTCTCTCTCCCCTCTCTTTCTCTCGCTCTCTTTCACCCTCTCCCCCCTCTTTATCTCGCTCTCTTTCACCCTCACTCCCCCCTCTTTCTCTCACTCTCCTATCCCTCTCTCTCTTTCGCTCTCGCCCCCCTCTTTCTCTCGCTCTCCTATCCCTCTCGCCACCCTCTTTCTCTCGCTCTCCTATCCCTCTCTCGCCACCCTCTTTCTCTCGCTCTCCTATCCCTCTCTCTCCCCCCTCTTTCTCTCGCTCTCTTTCACCCTCACTCCCCCTCTTTCTCTCGCTCTCCTATCCCTCTCTCTCCCCTCTCTTTCTCTCGCTCTCTTTCACCCTCTCCCCCCTCTTTCTCTCGCTCTCTTTCACCCTCACTCCCCCCTCTTTCTCTCGCTCTCCTATCCCTCTCTCTCCCCTCTCTTTCTCTCGCTCTCTTTCACCCTCTCCCCCCTCTTTCTCTCACTCTCTTTCACCCTCACTCCCCCCGCTTTCTCTTTCGCTCGCTCTCCTATCCCTCTCTCTCTTTCGCTCTCTCCCCCCTCTTTCTCTCGCTCCCCTATCCCTCTCTCGCCACCCTCTTTCTCTCGCTCTCCTATCCCTCTCTCTCTTTCGCTCTCTCCCCCTTCTTTCTCTCGCTCCCCTATCCCTCTCTCGCCACCCTCTTTCTCTCGCTCTCCTATCCCTCTCTCTCCCCCCTCTTTCTCTCGCTCTCTTTCACCCTCACTCCCCCCTCTTTCGCGCTCTCCTATCCCTCTCTTTCTCTCGCTCTCCCCCCTCTTTCTATCACTCTCTTTCAGTTCTCGCCCCATCTTTCTCTCGCTCTCCCCCTCTTTCTCTCGCTCTCCTTTCTCTCGCTCTCCCATCCCCCTCTTTCGCTCTCTCTCCCCCCTTTCTTTCGCTCTCCTATCCCCATATTTCGCTCTCTCCCCCTTTTCTCTCGCTCTCCTATCCCTCTCTCTTTCTCCCCCTTTCTCTCGCTCTCCTATCCCTCTCTCTTTCGCTCTCCCCCTCTTTCTCTCGCTCTCCTATCCCTCTCTATCTTTCGCTCTCTCTCCCCCTTTTCTCTCGCTCGCCTATCTCTCTCTCCTATCCCTCTCTCTCTTTCGCTCTCCTATCCCCCTCTTTTGCTCTCCCCCCTTTCTCTCGCTCTCCTATCCCCCTCTTTCGCTCTCTCTCCCCCTTTCTCTCGCTCTCCTATCCCCCTCTTTCGCTCACTCTCCCCCCTTTCTCTCGCTCTTCTATTCCCCTCTTTCGCTCACTCTCCCCCCTTTCTCTCGCTCTCCTATCCCCCTCTTTTGCTCTCCCCCCTTTCTCTCGCTCTCCTATCCCCCTCTTTCGCTCTCTCTCCCCCTTTCTCTCGCTCTCCTATCCCCCTCTTTCGCTCACTCCCCCCTTTCTCTCGCTCTCCTATCCCCCCCTTTCTCTCGCTCTCCTATCCCCCTCTTTCGCTCACTCCCCCCTTTATCTCGCTCTCCTATCCCCCCCTTTCTCTCGCTCTCCTATCCCCCTCTTTCGCTCTCTCTCCCCCTTTCTCTCGCTCTCCTATCCCCCTCTTTCGCTCTCTCTCCCCCTTTCTCTCGCTCTCCTATCCCCCTCTTTCGCTCACTCTCCCCCCTTTCTCTCGCTCTCCTATCCCCCCTTTCTTTTGCTCACTCTCCCCCCTTTATCTCGCTCTTCTATTCCCCTCTTTCGCTCACTCTCCCCCCTTTCTCTCGCTCTCCTATCCCCCTCTTTTGCTCTCCCCCTTTCTCTCGCTCTCCTATCCCCTTCTTTCGCTCTCTCTCCCCCTTTCTCTCGCTCTCCTATCCCCCTCTTTCGCTCACTCTCCCCCCTTTCTCTCGCTCTCCTATCCCCCCCTTTCTCTCGCTCTCCTATCCCCCTCTTTCGCTCTCTCTCCCCCTTTCTCTCGCTCTCCTATCCCCCTCTTTTGCTCTCTCTCCCCCCTTTCTCTCCCCCCTTTCTCTCGCTCTCCTATCCCCCTCTTTCGCTCTTTCTCCCCCCTTTCTCTCCCCCTTTCTCTCGCTCTCTGTAGCAATTGTATCTATTTCTTGGTCAGGATCTAGCGTTTCCTTTTGTGCATAGAACAGTCTCAAACAAATCTGCTGTTTATGGTTACTGACAAACTACATGCATACTAGAAGAAACATCTACGTGTAGGCACATAACCTCGGTGAAGGAGGTCGTCGAGGTGACTCAGGCTTCAGCTAGCGGTCGAGAAGGGAACTATTGATGTCAAATTGCTTTTCACAACGTTTACAAGCACAGTCCTCAGATCCTCACAACAGGAAATGGCTCCTATCATGCCTCCAAAGACTCTCTTTCTCTGTACCTTTCTCTCTCTATCCCCTCACACTCTGCTCTTTTAAAAAGACATTTCTCAGCAGCAGGGCTCTCCAGGACTCGTGTCCTCCTCACTTTCCATCTCCCCCCTCTACCGCCCCCTCTACTTCCCCTCACCTTCCTCCTTCCTTCACATTTTGTTAGGTTACAGCCTTATTCTAAAATGGATTCAATATTTTTTTTAAACACATCAATCCACACACAAGATGCACACCTGTCTATATAAGGTCAGTCTCAACGTCAACAGTGAAGAGGCGATTCGGGGATGCTGACCTTCTAGGCAGAGTTCCTCTGTCCAGTGTCTGTGTTATTTTGACCATCTTAATCTTTTCTTTTTATTGGCCAGTCTGAGATATGGCTTTTTCTTTGCAACTCTGCCTAGAAGGCCAGCATCCAGGAGTGGCCTTCTCACTGTTGACGTTGAGACTGGTGTTTTTTATTTAATGCTGCTGCCAGTTGAGGACTTGTGAGGCGTCTGTTTCTCAAACTAGACACTCTAATGTACTTGTCCTCTTGCTCAGTTGTGCACCGGGGCCTCCCACTCCTCTTTCTATTCTGATTAGAGACAGTTTGCTCTGTTCTGTGAAGGGAGTAGTACACAGCGTTGTATGAGATCTTCAATTTCTTGCATGGAATAGCCTTCATTTCTCAGAACAAGAAATAGACTGACGAGTTTCAGAAGTTCTTTGTTTCTGGCCATTTTGAGCCTGTAATCGGACCCACAAATGCTGATGCTCCAGATACTCAACTAGTCTAAAGGCCAGTTTTATTGCTTCTTTAATGAGCACAACAGTTTTCAGCTGTGCTAACATAATTGCAAAAGGGTTTTCTAATGATCAATTCGCCTTTTGAAATGATAAACTTGGATTAGTTGACACAACGTGTCATTGGAACACAGGAGTGATGGTTGATGATAATGGGCCTCTGTACGCCTATGTAGATATTCCATTAAAAACCTGCCGTTTCCAGCTACAATAGTTATTTACAACATTAACAATGTCTACACTGTATTTCTGATCAATTTGATATTTTAATGGGGGAAAAAAAGTGATTTTCTTTAAAAAACAAGGACATTTCTAAGTGACCCCAAACTTTTGAACGATAGTGTATATACGAATAGTGTGTAAATAGTATTTTTGTTGTCTCTTGTTTTTTTCCCCCAATAGGTAACTTAATATAAGTCATTTTTTATTGAATGTAATATCTTATGTTGTTCTTGTCTATAACGGTTCTATACTTTGTCATGTATATGTGGACCCCGTGTAGAGTGGCTGCTGCATGTGTAGTAGCTAATGTGGATCCTACTAAACTAAACTCACTCTCTAATTACAACGTACACACACACACACATGCTCCTTTTGGACAAGATAAAGGGAAGACGGAGAGAGACATGGACAGAGGGAAGAAAAGGGAGAGACTGATGGAGGAGACAGCAGGAGGGAGGAATGAGTTTTAACACGACTGGTCACCGCTCCAATTCCCCCCTCAAAGCGGTTTCTTCCCATCTCCCTCTTTCTCTAGTTCTCTCTCTCTTTTGCTCCACCAGAGGCCCTTCTCTGTGTGTGTGTGTGTGTGTGTGTGTGTGTGGTTGTTTCAAGTACTATGTATCCAGGGCCCTGGCCTATATTGCATTATTCATGAAGCATACTCCCTCCATCCACCCCCCTTTCGCCTGAGCTGACCCTTCTGTCATAGTTCAGGGCCTGGGGCAAGTGTGTGTGTTCCTACAGCCAGCAAACTGTCTCTGACAGACTTAAGCCACGTCTACACACGCCTGACACAGTATGGCATGTCTACTGTATGTACATCCTAACTGTTAGCATGGGGAAGTCTTCAGAACAGAGGCGCTAGCTAGCTTAGCTCATGCAGCACTAATGCTAACTGAGTCAGAATGAGGTATTAATGTCCAGAGTCAGACAGACACCAAGTCTGGACTTGCTTGGATGAGTCTGCGATCTCTCTTACACCAACTTGTTCTCATTTATTCGTTTTCCTTTTCATTCACTTTTGCTCGCTATCGTTTCCTGTTTTAGTCTCTCCCCACCCCCACCCCCACCCCTCCTGCTGTGTGTGTGTGTGTTCCACTAAATAGAGAAATAGATACAATTGCTACAGATCCAAGATGAGATGTTGGCAGACTGTAGTTGGCTGCTCCTAAGCTAATAAATCGTTAATTGCTGGGGTTCTGTATGTATTACTTTTAAGGCTGTCACAGATTCAAATAATTGAGTAAATGCCATTAAGTCAATTGCCAATAATGACAATTTTTGAATGTACTCAAACTTAGCCCTAAAGAAAGATTTTTCCCATGTAAAATCAGTGCACTGAGTTACAGGCTTTCTATGCAAGGGATGGAAACACCCAAATTGCCTACATCAGAATGTTTTTAATGGCATTTTAACCATAAACAACACAAAGGTCACTAACATACAGCGATTAATGCTTCCAATGTTTTAGTGGGCCTTGTGTTCTTGGAAGTTTAACACTTGCGTACAGCACCCACAGCTTTAAGTACAATTAAAGCTTTGGGCATTCTAAATGAGTGTGAATATAGGGAAAGATACCTTACTCTATGTATACAAAGAGCTTTCAAAAACTTGTCCAACAATGTTCGGGAAAACACTAACCGCCTGTACTGTGCAGATTACTTTACACACACACCCTCCCACACCATCTCTCACTATACACCTCTCTCACACACACACACACACTCCATCTCTCACTATTCACCTCCTCTCACACACACACACACCATCTCTCAATATACACCTCCTCTCACACACACCATCTCTCAATATACACCTCCTCTCTCGCACACACACACACACACACACCCACACCATCTCTCACTCACTCACTCACACACACACACCATCTCACTATACACCTCCTCTCTCTCTCTCTCTCACACACACACACACACACACACACACACACACACACACACACACACACACACACACACACACACACACACACACACACAAAACTCTGAAGCATCTCTTTGAGTAGCCTATTCCTGTTCAGTTCTTCCCTGTGCCGTTCAAATGTGTGCATAGCCTAGTCAGTGATCAAGTCATCAGGTTGCTAGGTAACATGACTAGTCAGCTAAACCATTTCGTTTTTCTCAATCCAAAAAACGTAAGGTCTCGCACGAACCAGTGGTAGAAATAGCTCCGGTAATATTTGGCTTCACTTTGACGTGATTTTGGCTAGAGGCACACGACCGGTCTTTGGCGATGTAGATAAAGGCGCAAGCATTGACTGGAGCTGTGTTCCATGTTGTGTTCCGCGTCTAAAAAAGGTCCGTGCGGAAACGTGTGCGCTTAAAAGCTTCCGTGCGGTGAAGAAATGGAGACTGATTAATGGTGTCAAAAACGTGTCACGCCAGCGCGTTATTAGCGCGTTTAACTTTTGACAGCCCTTATTAATTTACGTTCACAGCACCCGGTCGATCGAGAGTAAAGTGAAGAGCACACACACATGTCTCTGTGGATTTCAGTGTGTCTGCTCTAACGTCTTTCTCTACAGACACAGCAAGACTGGCATCTCCAGAGTCACTGCAACTCTAATCCAATCCATCTGCTGCTGTGGCACTATTTCAGTTCTACTTCCATGGTGTGTGTGTGTGTGTGTACGTGTGTACGTGTACCTGCATGAGTATTGATCAGTGACGTCCTCTACGCTCCATCGATCTCCAGTCACCTGTTAACCCCAGGCAGTGTGTTTTATAGGTAACACAGGCCCATTCAGACTCCTACAGTAGATTACAATGGCACTCTCCAACCCTGCCATCCCATACCCCTGTCAACTGTTGCCCTGGATACCTTTGTGTACCCCTACTCCAAGATCAATCTAATTGGCTGGCTCCCCATTTACCAGTCGGCTGCCTGTCCTCAGAGCCAATCAAAATCACTGGATGGAGAAGCAGGTATGAATAAAGGAATGGATGGATGGCTGAATAAATGCCCCTTATCGGTAAATTATTGACCACTGTGTGTTATCTCCCGCATGTTAGAAGCCTATTGTCTGGTGTGTGTGTATAGGGCTTTCGTGCAAGACCAGAAAGGTAATTGCGTGTGTGTATGTGTCCGCTCGCTCTTTGTGTGTCCGTCTATGTATGTCTTTGTCAACAGCAAGCACCTGAATGAGCCAATAGTAAGCTGGGGATGATTAGGTGACCGTGATGGTTTGAGGGCCAGATTGGGAATTTAGCCAATACACCGGGGTTAACACCCCTACTCTCATGATAACTGCCAGGGGAACTTTAGTGACCACAGACAGTCAGGACACCAGTTTAACGTCCCATCCGAAAGACGGTATCCTACACAGGGCAATGTCCCCAATCACTGCCCTGGGGCATTGGGATATTTTTTTAGACCAGAGGAAAGAGTGCCTCCTACTGGCCCACCACTTCCAGCAGCATCTGGTCTCCCATCCAGGACCAACCCTGCTTATCTTCAGAGGCAAGCCAGCAGTGGGATGCAGGGTGGTATGCTGCTTGCAGTATCGCTACCTCTCAGCACTGCTCCAATGTATCCTTTACCGTTCCCCTCTCTTACGCCTCCTCGGGTTTCTTATTGGGATGGGTCCACTCACATTTCTACCTGCCGCTCGTTCTCTTTCCCTCGCTCTTGCTCTTTCTTCCTCCCTCCCTTTGAGTGTGCGTGTGCGTGCGGGTGAGCGAGAGGGCCTCTGCTCTATCAGATAGTAGACAATCACAGTAATGTGGTGCAGGCTACCTCTAGACAATCAGACAGAAGACCCTCCCCCGTCTCTGTGTGGGAGCTACCCAGAAGGCATTGTGGCCCTATTGCTTCCCATTTAAGTCAGTGAACCGTGAGCATGACTCCTTCAGATCCTTCATGTTTCTGCTTTCTAGAACAATACATGCTCATTTAGATGCTTTTATTCTCCACTACCTACAGGTGACTCGACTCCGTGTGGTATGCGGTCCATGTGAGAGTTAAACCCACAACTCTTGTGTTGCCAGCACCAAGTTCACCAACCAACGTAAACACAACAACCACCATACTTGACCAAGGAGTCCCTGTGGATAAAATATACACTTCCTAATCACGTTTTGATAAATTGGAGCTTTTCGCGGAAAGTCAAATGAGCCGTATCTATCGGAGGAAGTAAAAAGAAAAGCGCGACGCCAAACACGAGCAAACGAAGCATAAACAACATTCTGAAGGCAATGCTTCCTGCCCGGCACAAACTAATGTATCAAATTAAATTAGCTCCTGACTAACGATCGAATAAACGGAACGGCAATTATGCATTTATTCATTCCAATGAAAGAACAATGAGTTCTCCGAAACAATGTCATTTGTAAAAAGGCGGGTTGGTTTTGAAGTGCTCGACTATAATCAAACTCTGGCTCTCCTAATCAGGAGACCTCAATTGTGCTGTCTAAAGTGATTTGTGGGAACATTCCCCACGTTCGCCATTTTCTGGCAATTCTTGAAGCAAATAAGGCACCCTTTAATGTTTTGTTTTCCAGGACACACATTCGCGGGTAAAGAAAGCCTAATTGGTTAGATTTGTTGCTGCAATAACAGTCCTTCAACCGTAATCATCCTTTAACCTAACAAGAAAGATGTTTTTGAATGAGTCAAAAGAAACGTTACTAACAGTGTTTCTACACTTGAGGTTGCCGATCACTTCATCAGATGTTGAGCCTGACAGTCATTTTTTGTCCGTTCTCAAGTACTAGGTTTAATCTCAGCGGTCTTTTCGGAGGACGAAAACCGTAGCTTGCCCTGCTACAGAAGACCGTGAGAAATAGTTTTATACTATAATGATAATATGCCACTTAGCAGCCGCTTTTATCCAAAAGCGACTTAGCCCATGCTTGCGTACATTTGCGTACATGTGGTCCCGGGAATCAAAACCCACTATCCCGGCGTTGCAAGTGCCTTTCTCTACCCACTGAGCTACAGAGGTGAGAGGGCAAGAGTGAGTAGGCTTCAAATGACACGTAGCTAATGGCATCTGGAGCATCGCAAATCGCAGAGAACTTTTACAATGGCTGAAATGGCCCTCTATAGAATATGATGGTCACTAGTTACCACAGCCACAAAGTATATTGGCTATTATTGTAGAAAATCATGAAAACCAAGAATGTGCTTTTTGTTTTTAATTTAAGGTTAGGTTTAGGCATAAGGTTAGCATTGTGGTTGAAGTTAAAATCACATTCTAAGAAGATTAGTAAGTAGAAATAGGCAGGGTTAAAGGCTTTGTGGCTGTGGGAAATGGTGACGGCCACACTTGGAGGGTTCACAGTTCACAATTCCTTTTATGGTGACTCTTGGCCTCTTCGTGGGGATTTCTCTCGGATGAATTTGTCTCCCAAGCACGTCTTGACTGTGTTGTGATTTGCAGTTGACATCTTGTGACGGCGTTGCCATCTGTGCGTTTCGGAATGTGTGTCTCTCAGCTCTCTCCTCGTGTGTGTATATAGAGACGTGGTCAGAGCTGGCTGTGATGTCACCGCTGCTTCCTGTCTCGGTCTTGTCACTTCCCCCTCAAATAAACTGTCGGGACGTCTAATATGCCCAGCTGGCCCTGTCGCGAGCCCCCGTCTGACAGGAAATGTGAGTGTGTAGTCAGGTTTGTGTGTGTGATTGTCTCTGTGATAATACCAGGTTGCATGTGTCCTGATGGCGATCACTGTGAAGGTCAGATCGAGCAGGGTTTTTTATTAAGATGTGACACTCATCCATCCGGCTCTGCCTGGAATTCGAAAACAAACGTAATACTGATCTATGGGTCATCTTTCTATAGGAGACGTCTTTCTAGGGGGTCCAGAAACTTTTAGACCAGAGGAAAGAGTGCCTCCTACTGGCCCTCCAACACCACTTCCAGCAGCATCTGGTCTCCCATCCAGGACAAACCCTGTTTATCTTCAGAGGCAAGCCAGCAGTGTGGTATACTGCTGGCAGTATCACTACCTCTCAGCACTGCTCCAATGTACCCTTTACCGTTCCTCTCCCTTACGCCCCCTCAGGTTTCTTATTGGGATGGGTCCACTCACATTTCTACCTTCCGCTCGTTTTCTTTCCCTCACTCTTGCTCTTTCTCCCTGCCCCTATCTTCTCACACTCTCTCTCGCTTCCTCCCACTCACTCTCTCTCTCTCTCTCTCTCGCTTCTTCACACTCTCTCTCGCTTCCTCCCACTCACACTCTCTCTCGCTTCCTCCCACTCACTCTCTCTCTCACTTCCTCCCACTCTCTCTCTCTCTCTCTCTCTCTCTCTCTCACTTCCTCCCACTCTCTCTCGCTTCCTCCCACTCTCTCTCTATCGCTTCCTCCCACTCAATTAAATTCAAGGGGCTTTATTGGCATGGGAAACATATGTTAACATTGCCAAAGCAAGTGAAGTAGATAATATACACAAGTGAAATAAACAATAAAAATGAACAGTAAACATTACACTCATAGAAGTTCCAAAATAATAAAGACCCTCTCTCGCTTCTTCCCACTCTCTCTTTCTTGCTTCCTCTCTCTTTATCTCTCTCTCCCTCTCTTTATCTCTCTATCTCTCTCTCTCTCTCTCTCTCTCTCTCTCTCTCTCTCTCTCTCTCTCTCTCTCTCTCTCCCGTTCAAGGTCATGTTTCTCCCTCATCTGACCACTGAGTCAGTGTGCTGTCAGTGTCAGGCTGTCACTGCTGACCCTGCACTGTTACCCCCCCTGAGACACACACACACACACACACACACACACACACACACAGAGAGAGAGAGAGATCACATCAGCTGACATGTATGCTGTCCTGTGTCAGGGCTGTGGAGAAAGAGATCGCTGCCCCATCCCAATAAGAAACCTGAGGGGGGAGTAAGAGAGGGGAACGGTAAAGGGTGCAGGGAGCAGTGCTGAGAGATAGCGATACAGAGGGCAGAATAGATCGC
Organism: Oncorhynchus clarkii lewisi; assembly: GCF_045791955.1. Taxonomy (NCBI): domain Eukaryota; kingdom Metazoa; phylum Chordata; class Actinopteri; order Salmoniformes; family Salmonidae; genus Oncorhynchus; species Oncorhynchus clarkii. The sequence goes on along the minus strand of NC_092178.1, from coordinate 34,768,029 downwards.
TGCCCTTAAAGTAAACAACCCACCTACAGAATGTGTACTACTGTTGTTCTATCTCTAGGACGTTGTAGGTACACTGGAGACACATCATATTCAAACTGACTGACAGAGACTGTTGGTCTCTGTGAAGGAGAAAGGATTTAGATAGTCTAGACCAGGGATCGGCAACTTTGATGGAGTAGGGCCTGTCATGCCAAATAATGTCCCCCGGCCAAAAGTGTCCCCCTCTACATCACAATGGGATTTGATAGTTAGCGTCCATTGCTATATCAGCGGTGTGCTGACCTAATGATTAGAATTTTGGAGATTACAGACTAAATTACGTTCTTGTCATCATCGATGAGCAAACAAGGCTGATTTCCGCGACAATTTCGCTGTTTAAACGAGTTTTGTTGAGCTAATAAAATCAAAAAACATGAATTTGAACTACTTTTGGGCACCTTGTTAACATTACAACACGAAACCCATGTCTTAAACGTTGCTCCGTTTCAGAAATGGCAAAGAAAACGTGTAATCTGCTTGACACATTTAACGTTACTTAGCTTACAGATCACGACGTCAACTGATTTCCACGCCGTTCAAATGTAAATCTGCTTGATTCATACACGGGCTTCCCTTTTCTACACTGAAATCATTTCACATGTCCTCTATCTCGCATCGTAGGTCCTCGGACTCCACAATGAATCATGTGGAACTACTAAATAACATCAAAGGATACCTTACAGCTTCCAATAATGAACACCTTGTGAAGCAGCTGTGAAAACCAACCCGGCAATATTTAGGATTTGAATACATAAACTTTTGATAGAGTTTTTGGTACAGTTGTGTCATTCATTTATTTTCTTTATTATTGTTTTTTTTTGTACACTCACAGACCCCAGGTCTGTCGAATTCGGCCTGTCACTTGTTCTCAACAGGCAGCCAGTCTCAAACGGGGGACTTAAAGACAGAGACTGCAAAGTCCAGGCACTGCTGCTCTCTTTGTTCTGAGTGTTTGTGTTTTTAGTTCATCTGTGTATCTTTTTATTTGACCAGGCAAGTCAGTTAAGAACAAATTCTTATTTACAATGACGGCCTAGGAACGGTGGGTTAACTGCCTTGTTCAGGGGTTGAACGACAGATTTTGAGGATTCGACCCCAGCAACCTTTCGGTCACTGGCCCAACGCTCTAACCTGCCACCCCTCACATCTCACATATTATGTTCCCGGTATGATGGAGCAAGAGAACTCTCTTAGCAGATAACTACAGCGTGACAATAACGGTAGTTGTAGGTGATGTAATGAAAAGTTGGAGGGGAGGTTGGTAATGGAGGACATCAGGTGGATCCACGTCTGGGTGTTGGGCAGAACCCTCTAGGTCCTAGAGAACCCGGAGCAGAGTTAAAGGGAACGGGGTAGGAGACCGAGACGGAAACAAGCGAACACACAGGTTTTACACGTCACAGTGAGGGAATGTGATGGATTCGTGCGTTGTTGTCCAATAAATGAACAGCGGCCAATCATTTTTACCTGGTATAAAACCCCCACATCCTTCTCAGTCCGTGCCTGAAGGTGGTACTCAAAGGCATTCTGATCTGGTTGGACAACTTCCACCACATCAAGGTGGGGTTTCAGTGATCTGAAAGTACGTGATACAAAAGTAGCAGTAGACAAACAACAACACTAAGTCAATCACACATTGGAAACGCTACAGCATATGTAATAATTGTATTTACTATTGCGTTGTTTGCCTCAGTCAACAGCTGTAGCTGCCGTCCGTACCCGGCCAGGATGCTGCTGTTGTCCGCAAAGAGTGTAAGACATTGAAACATGTCTGATTATGTACCATGGAGAAACAAATTGTAAAAAAAAAAAGAAATTAAACAAACCATTGGTGACCGAATATAACCTCTAACATCCGTACCTTGTTCCAGCGTTCATGACCTCGGCCACTCAAGATGACCTCAGGAGAACCTTGGAGGTGGCCTTGATAGGTATCATGCCAAACGAAAATAAATGTTTGGTTCCAAGCACCCTTTTTAATGGGTTACAGAAGGGAATTTAGAGTTAAGCGCGTTCTCTTCCTGTACTGACCTTAATGGGTATTGCCTCCGCCCACTTGATAAAGTGATTGGTCGCCGGCAGACACCAGCTGTTGCCATTCCTGGATTTCGTGAAGGGTCCGATAAGGTCCACCCCTAACATTTAAAGTGTTAGAGAGAAGATGACTATATTCTTACCTGTATCTGTGTCATACAGTATGCAGATTTTCATATTTGTAAGGATACTGACACACACACACTTACACATTCTGTAATATTGAACTCTGCTGTGGTCAAATAAAGCAACCATTACAAAACAACTTATCAGGGCAAAATGTGAATTGGGACACTTACCGATCATGTGCCATGGTGAAACAACTTTGACGGGCTTCAACCCCGGCGCCACAGTCTTCATCCTCTCAGACCTCTGGCAGGCTAGACAAGGTACTGACCTTTAAGCAAAAAGTAACACATTGAAACATTGTGTGCTCTCTGATATGACCATAATCATAATCATTTCAGATATAATAGAATGTGATTGATAAACAAAAGGTTATTTCACTTGCCCAGCTGTCCAATTCCCCACCAGGGGAAGCGTAGGTTGATTTTGGCATTCATACGCTCCACTTCGAAATGTCCAGCATGCATCTCTGTCAGCAAGGCCTCCTTTTCCCCCGTAGTTAAAACCACCCTCCTCTGTGGCTGGCCATCCTTCCCCCGGAGGTAGATAAGATTGCCTAACAAGTTGGAAGGGAAGAGGTGTTGAAATACTCGAGTCTAAGTATATTTGCACTGCTGTCTTTCTCTGTTTCTCTCTCTCCATCTCTGTCTGTCTTCCACTCTCTTCCCACCTCTCGCTCCCTCTCTCTTTCTCACTTTCATCCTTTCTTTCTCACTTTCTTCCTCCCCCTCTCTGTGTCTGTCTAGCGAAGACACCTAATTTAAACCTATCCATTTTGATTGATCAGTTTGAACTTCTAGCCAGACACCTCAATATGACAGACTTATAACTATATCAGGTTACAGCCACATAATTCTACACATTTTGCCATGGGGTGTAGAGAAGAGTTTGCAATTTTACGTTTAATTTCATTTTTAAGTTAAGTTAATTTTGTGCAATTCTACTCATTCTGCCATGGGGCGGAGAGAGAAAATGAGACGTTTTGCATCTAATTTCCTGCAATTCTACAAAAATAAAATTCCAGAGGGTGGGGGGCAACTGCTGCTCCTCAAGATGAGTTATCTGTGGCCCCCACCCCCATCAAAGTTGCCCATCCCTGGTCTAGACTGTCTAATCCCTTTCTCCTTCACAGAGACCAACAGAGTTCCTCTTTAATGCTGAAATTCAGTGTGTGTGTGTGTGTGTGTGTGTGTGTGTGTGTGTGTGTGTGTGTGTGTGTGTGTGTGTGTGTGTGTGTGTGTGTGTGTGTGTGTGTGTGTGTGTGTGTGTGTGTGTGTGTGTGTGTGTGTGTGTGTGTGTGTGTGTCTATCATTAGCTAGTGACAGACAGGCCTGTGCTGTGTGTTCCAGGGTTGAGCAGGGCCAGCCGCTAGTGCGTCTCTGTGTGACTGACTGACTGTCTCAGCTATATTTCTGTCCCTTCGTCCTTTCCCTGTTCTCACTGTTCTCACTACTCTGCTGCTATTTCAGCTCTTTTGTCAGGACACCGCCAGCACCACCATGAATAATTGACTCTGAGAGAAACGTGTGTGTGTGTATATTAAGACAACCTGCTCATACAAACACACACAGCAGGGGTAGAGCTCTATACCTTTTCATCATGTGATTGTGTGTGGGTTGTGCGTGAGTGTCTGTCAGTGTATAATAACTGTTATGAGCCCCCTTTTTTTTTTAAAGGAACAAAACCGAGCTAAACATCCCAAATACTCATGGCATACATCCCATGGCAAAGAAATGCAGCGAGGAGTTCCAGAACAAACCTAATTCCCAACAGCGATGTTCACTATTATAAGATCAAGCCCCAAACTGCTAACCATCGAGTCTCTGGCGGGAACTGACTCTAACATAGTAAAACTGAAATATCTGTAACAACACTACCATCAGTATCTGTAGCAGCAGGGTTAACAACACAACATGCTTTCCTGGCTCTCTTTGTGGATTTAGCCAGAAGCTCTTTGGTATACTTATTGATTTTGAGCTGGGCAGGTTGGCTCTGTCGGAGTCTCTGGCCCCAGTGGTGGGTCTGTGTGAATACTGACTGGATGACTGACTGATACTGCGTGTCAGAGAGCTGTCTCCTTCGCTGGGTTCTAGGTGTCCTCGGGGTACGGGTAGATCGAAAGATGAAGATGAGAGAGAGGGATGGCGGAACGTAGTGCGAGGGCAAGGGAGGGCGGATGTAGAGTGTGAGAAGGGAAAGGGGGGTGGTTGGAGGGAACATGAGGGTCGGAGGACAGGAATGAAGGGAAGGGATTGAAGGGAGAGGGAGGAGGGAGACCCGGGGAGGACAAGATGCAGAAGGAGAAGTAGAGAGGTGAAGGACCAATTGATGGGATTTTCTACAATCTACCGACTTGTCTATAGCAACCTCTGTCTAGCTTTGAGAGAAGCCAATCATAGCTTCTTCTCTGGATGTGTGTGTGTGTGTTTGTGGGTGCGCGGCGGGCATTCATGTGTCAGCCGTGTGTGTGTGGGCCCGCGTGAGTCCACACTCTGTTTGCGTATGAATGATAGCAGTGTTTCTCATTCCTAAATTTGACCCCAAAACACTTGAGGCTTTAGTTCCACGTGACGACCTGATCCAGACGGGACGTGTTTGTCGGTCGAAGTAATTTGTTGTGGTTCAAATATACCAAACGGGCAGACGTGGCAGTTTCAATTACGGGTTCCAGAATGCAGAATAAATCAATGATCATTTATACATGTGTATTTATATCATTCAACATAATGATTTTTTCAGTTTTCAAAAAAAAAAACGGCCGGGATGACAGTTTCTCAAACACCAGTTATGGGTGATGAGTTCATCGAACAGCTTCTCGAACAACAGAGGCTACTACAATACCCAAACGTTTCCTCAAGTATTCCCAACTAGGGGAAGTTTTGGAAAAGTACAATAACCTATGTCGAACCAGCTGCGATCAATACTGCATGTAGTGTACAGAAGTTGAGTACGAGGTCTGCATAATTACGGTCTTCTTGACAGAGGGATCCTCCCGATGTGGATTGAAAAGTAAAGAGAGAGTTTTTTTTTTTAATGAAGTACTAAGCAGCCTTGCTCGGAGCGATATAGTGCTCAAAGAGGACTGGAGGTCAGCCCAGAGGGAGCGAGAGACAGAGGTGAATTGAGAGATTCGGAAACTGCTCCAGGGGAGGAAGAAATCGACGCAAACGCCCACACAACTAGAACCAACATGGGTAGAGGGTGTGATCCGCTGCTGACCTCTGCTGACCTTTATACTTTGGGGCGAAGAGTTGGTTTGGAGACGGCATGGTTTGAAAAAGCGTGCATGTTTTTCTTTGACTTTGGTTGTAGTTTTTCATCGTGCATTCTGGTAATTCTGGTGGATTTTTCCCCCTACAGACCGTCCTTGATAACAGTGTGCTAACTGTGACTAGTGACAATGGTCTAAAGTATGTGTACAGCCTGATTTCAGAATAGTTTCACTCAGTGAACACACACACACACACACACACACACACACAAACTCATCGGGACTGCGTACCGGCACCTCAAATGTTGTACTGCTTGTGTTCCTGCACCTCTTCTAGAATATTAGCTTAACAGTATTGCATTTACTAATTACAAACAGTACCGGCACCTATTTCAGTCAACGTGGAGCACTGACAGTTTCACTCCCTGGTACGTGCTGTTAAAACATGGTTTTATTAAAGCACAGCACTGTCTGTCTGGGAGTGTCTGCTCTTGTCTGAATCACTTTACTCCAGACTAAAACGTCTGGTCCGTAGGCCTAATGGAGGAGAGAACGTGAGAGGGGAGCCATGAACACTAGTGATGAGGGGAAAAAAATAGATACAGTTACATATTATTTTTGACTACATATGTTATCGTATTGTTTTGAATATCACAATATTATTTTTTGTGCTAGTTGGCTGTACCTGCGGCAAAATGTATAGCTTGTTCTCGATCTTCTTTTTAAAGAGGGAGACAATTTGTTTTTCTTCAGCAGAAATATGGTGAGAAATACCCTACAAGTGTGTGGACACCTGCTCGTTGAACATCTCATTCCAAGATCATGGGCACTAATATGGAGTTGGTCCCCCCTTTGCTGCTATAACAGCCTCCACTCTTCTGGGTCGGCTTTCCACTAGATGCTGCGGGGACTTGCTTCCATCCAGCCACGAGCATTAGTGAGGTCGGGCACTGATGTTGGGCGATTAGGCCTGGCTTGCAGTCAGCGTTCCAATTCATCCTAAAGGTGTTCGATGGGGTTGAGGTCAGGGCTCTGTGCAGTCCAGTCACGTTCTTCCACACCAATCTCGACACACCATTTCTGTATGGACCTCGCTTTGTGCACGGGGGCATTGTCAATCTGAAACAGGAAAGAGCCATCCCCAAACTGTTGCCACAAAGATGGAAGCACAGAATCGTCTAGGATATCATTCTATGCTGTAGCGTTAAGATTTCCCTTCACTGGAACTAAGGTGCCTAGCCCAAACCATGAAAAACAGCCCCACACCATTATTCCTCCTCCATCAATCAACAGTTGGCACTATGCATTCAGGCATGTAGCGTTCTCTTAGCATCCGCCAAACCCAGATTTGTCCGTCGCACTGCCAGATGGTGAAGCGTGATTCATCTCTCCAGCAAATGCGTATCCACAGCTACAGAGTCCAATGGTGGCGAGTTTAACACCACTCCAGCCGACGCTTGGCATTGCGCATGGTGATCTTAGGCTTGTGTGAGGCTGCTCGGCCATGGAAACCCATTTCATGAAGCTCCTGACAAACCGTTATTGTGCTGATGTTGCTTCCAGAGGCTGTTTGGAATTCAGTAGTGAGTGTTGCAACTGAGGACAAACTATATTTACGCGCGTCAGCACTCACCGGTCCCGTTCTGTGAACTTGTGTGGCCTACCACTTCGCGGCTGAGCCGTTGTTGCTCCTAGATGTTTCCACTTCACAATAACAGCACTTACAGTTGATCGGGGCAGCTCTAGCAGGGCAGGAATTTGACAAACTGACTTGTTGGAATGGTGGCATCCTATGACGGTGCCACGTTGACTAAGATCTTCAGTAAGGCCCAATCTACTGCCAATGTTTGTCTATAGAGATTGTATGGTGGTGTGCTCGATTTTATACACCTGTCAGCAACGGGTGTGGCTGAAATGGCCGAATCCACTAATTTGATGGGGTGTAGTGTATGTTTGGAGAGTTGAATCGCAATGAAATCACAGTATCGAATCGCAATACATATAGAATTGTGAGAATCGCAATGCATATCGTATCGGCACCTAAGTATCATGATAATATAGTATCGTGAGGTCCCTGGCAATTCCCAGCCCTAATGAACACCAGATCTGACAAGCCATATTATTGCTGATAAAACACAGTTTTTTCAGTGTAGTGTGAAATCATTTTTTTAAAGAGAGAAGGTTGTTTGAGCATAAGAGATGGTGTTATGTTATGTAGAGGAAAGAAACAAGAGCCTCCCCCTCCTCCCCTGTTTTATCCCTCCTCCTAGTCATCTCCTTTGCACTTAAATGCTTGACTTTTTTATTTTTTCCTTCCTCTCCATTGTCCCCTCGCCTCTTTCCAACTCCCCTCTTCCTCTTTCCAACTCCCCTCTGCCTCTTTCCAACTCCCCTCTGCCTCCCTCCAACTCCCCTCTGCCTCCCTCCAACTCCCTCCAACTCTCCTCTGCCTCCCTCCAACTCCCTCCAACTCCCCTCTGCCTCCCTCCAACTCCCTCCAACTCCCTCCAACTCTCCTCTGCCTCCCTCCAACTCCCTCCAACTCCCCTCTGCCTCCCTCCAACTCCCCTCTGCCTCCCTCCAACTCCCTCCAACTCCCCTCTGCCTCCCTCCAACTCCCTCCAACTCCCCTCTGCCTCCCTCTGCCTCCCTCCAACTCCCCTCTGCCTCCCTCTGCCTCCCTCTGCCTCCCTCCAACTCCCCTCTGCCTCCCTCCAACTCCCCTCTGCCTCCCTCCAACTCCCTCCAACTCCCCTCTGCCTCCCTCCAACTCCCTCCAACTCCCCTCTGCCTCCCTCCAACTCCCTCCAACTACCTCTCTCCACTAACTTTTTCCTGACATCCTTTTTTCTCGTCTCCTCTTTTCCCCTCCCTTTTTGTTGTTCTCTTTTTCTTAATCATTGACTTTTCTGCGCACTCCTCCTGACGCCATCTTGTGTGTCTTAATTAAAACGCAGACAGGCTGCTAAGGAAGAAAAGGAAAAAAGAGGGAGAGAGGAAATGAATGAAAGAAGACTGTATTAATTACACAACAAGGTCAGCGTAGTTTTACCCTCACAGCTTAATTGCAGCCCCTGATTACGTTTTGGGCCTCATCTTTTTTTTATTCAAACAGCGGGCCTGACAAACTACAAGAATTACCACAGCTGAGTGCGAGAGGGAGGGGAGGGACTGACAAGGGCTCATTCATGATCGGGTGTTGCCATGCTGACAGGGTGAGCAAAGTGTGTGTTGGGGAGTCGGGTGGGTGAAGTCGTAACAACACATTACACACAGCGTGAGTGGACTGTGTGCGCGTGATGGAGTGTGATACAACAATAAGCCATTAAACCCAGCGAGGGGCTACGGATGCAGACTGCTCTGAGCTCATCCATCTCTCTAATGGAGCGTCTGTCCCTCATCAGACAGACAGGGTCACTCTTACTCACGACCGGCCTCCTACAGCCTCATCTATCCATCCATCCATTACACTGTTTCATGGATCTGAAAAGGGGGAATTGTTTTTAGTTTCTCTCTTGGGAACATGGCCCACCGTGGGCGAACTTGCGCCCCTGGTCTACGTAGGTCAGAGGTCAGCTTCATGCTGACTGGAGAAGACCTCGGTCCATGTGTTCGCCTGTGCCCTGTCTGTGCTATTAGGCTTTTGACCTTTACCGTAAGCATTTACACACACAGACACACACACACACAAACACAGACACACACTCTCTAAATGACTTATTCACGTATCTCTCCCTCAGCTCCAGAGCTGTGCTAATCCCTGACCTCTCCATTGATCTTCACAAAGACTAACTATCAGACAGAACACTGGGCCCACAGCCCATACACTGTAGAAGGACTACTTCTACTGCCAAAGACATGTCTGGTTATTCCAACAAAGAAGCAACGTAAAAGCAGTGTCAGTTAACCAACATACTTAGATCAGACATACAACGAAAAAATTGAAACGAAATGAGTGTATTGTATTAATTCCTTTAGGGGATTTGATGGGTGTAGTGGTTCTTTGAATGTGGAACTGGGAAAGTGTCACTGGGAAAGTGTCACTATTCTCGTCCTCTTCCTCTTCGAATCAATTTACCCCGGCCTGGAAATCTGTCCAATCAGGTTCAGAAGCTGACGTCTCCCGTTCTCATCATTGTCATGGAATCCATTTTGTCAGTGTTTTGGGCCATATCTGGGTCACCAGCTTAATGAAACTGGTCCGTTTGATATGAAATGTAGTAATGATGCATTTTCGCCTTTTTGTTTTATCCGCTTCCTTCGAGCTCAATGCGAATCGGCCGCTTGGAAGCGTATCTGTTCGAACAGGGGTTGGTGCGCGAGAAAGCAAGACGGGGGGGGGGGGGGGGGGGGGGGGGGGGGCGAGTGTGTCTGCACACACAAACACGCACCCTTTTTCCATAATTCCCCGGCGTGAATGGAACCACGTCATTTGCGTAGATGATTGAATATTCTGAGAGCGTGAATTCGGGGGGGGGAAAGCCCGTCACAGCGTATTATGGCTGAGGTCTGAGGCCTGCTTCGCAGGGTTTTTCACTTTTTCATCATTTCCTTTCTTCCGCATGTATTTTCTGTCAGGTCTTCCTCGGAGCAGACATTCCCCCCCTACGACTCCCGTGTGTTTTGTCTTCGTATTGCTCAAGGCGTACACATCTACATCTACACAGCTACATCTTCAGTACATGATGTGCAACGACAAGACCGGTGGACGACGTTGAGACACACATACACACATACAGGCAGGCAGGTGCATTCACACACACACACACACACACACACACACACACACACACACACACACACACACACACACACACACACACACACACACACAGGGCTACAGGGTTGTTTGGTGCTGCACGCTGTGCCCATCTTGCCCTCTGTGTCTCCTGTGAGGAGTGACAACTGTGTGAATGTGTGCTGGAGCGTGACGACGATGGTGATCATCAGTGGAATGAGATCACTCAGCCTTGGACACCACGGATGACTGCGGACACACACACACACACACACACACACACACGACAGTGATACTGACCCAGCCCTCCTGCGGTGTCACCCCGTCTCTAGTACACACGTGCGTTAGAACACAGACGGACAGACACTTATCTCCAGTTTCCAGACTTCAGCAGTAAAATGGGAGGCTGGTTAGGCAGAGGGTTTGCACATGCTGATAATACATGTTCATTCTCTCGCATGTTGCGCAGGGCTGAATGGTGTCAAAGGTGTGGAATTGTTTGTGTGTGTGGCTGGGGGGGCTCGAGTGAGACGTGTGTGTTTGTACTCCTGTGTATGTGTATGAACGGCGCAAGCAGGTACAGTTAGTCAGCCACCAACTGTGCAAGTTCTCCCACTTAAAAAGATGAGAGAGGCCTGTAATTTTCATCATAGGTACACTTCAACTATGACAGACAAAATGAGAAAGAAAATCCATAAAATCACATTGTAGGATTTTTTATGAATTTACTTGCAAATTATGGTGGAAAATAAGTATTTGGTCACCTACAAACAAGCAGGATTTCTGGCTCTCACATACCTGTAACTTCTTCTTTAAGAGGCTCCTCTGTCCTCCACTCGTTACCTGTATTAATGGCACCTGTTTGAACTTGTTATCAGTATAAAAGACCACAACCTCAAACAGTCACACTCCAAACTCCACTATGGCCGAGACCAAAGAGCTGTCAAAGGACACCAGAAACAAAATTGTAGACCTGCACCAGGCTGGGAAGACTGAATCTGCAATAGGTAAGCAGCTTGGTTTGAAGAAATCAACTGTGGGAGCAATTATTAGGAAATGGAAGACATACAAGACCACTGATAATCTCCCTCGATCTGGGGCTCCACGCAAGATCTCACCCCGTCGGGTCAAATCCTGCAGTGCCAGACGTGTCCCCCTGCTTAAGCCAGTACATGTCCAGGCCCGTCTGAAGTTTGCTAGAGAGCATTTGGATGATCCAGAAGAAGATTGGGAGAATGTCATATGGTCAGATGAAACCAAAATATTACTTTTTGGTAAAAACTCAACTCGTCGCGTTTGGAGGACAAAGAATGCTGAGTTGCATCCAAAGAACACCATACCTACTGTGAAGCATGGGGGTGGAAACATCATGCTTTGGGACTGTTTTTCTGCAAAGGGACCAGGACAACTGATCCGTGTAAAGGAAAGAATGAATGAGCCCAGGTATCGTGAGATTTTGAGTGAAAACCTCCTTCCATCAGCAAGGGCATTGAAGATGAAACGTGGCTGGGTCTTTCAGCATGACAATGATCCCAAGCACACCGCCCGGGCAACGAAGGAGTGGCTTCGTAAGAAGCATTTCAAGGTCCTGGAGTGGCCTAGCCAGTCTCCAGATCTCAACCCCATAGAAAATCTTTGGAGGGAGTTGAAAGTCCGTGTTGCCCAGCAACAGCCCCAAAACATCACTGCTCTAGAGGAGATCTGCATGGAGGAATGGGACAAAATACCAGCAACAGTGTGTGACAACCTGGTGAAGACTTACAGAAAACATTTGACCTCTGTCATTGCCAACAAAGGGTATATAACAAAGTATTGAGATAAACTTTTGTTATTGACCAAATACTTATTTTCCACCATAATTTGCAGATAAATTCATTAAAAATCCTACAATGTGATTTTCTGGATTTGTTTTCTTCTCATTTTGTCTGTCATAGTTGAAGTGTACCTATGATGAAAATTACAGGCCTCTCTCATCTTTCTAAGTGGGAAAACTTGCACAATTGGTGGCTGACTAAATAGTTTTTTGTCCCACTGTAGGTAGCGAGGGTGTGTGTGCGCTCGCCCGTGATCTGACCTGGTTGTGGACGTGAACAAATGGCTGGGCGGCCCGGGTGAAATGGTTGTCATCCCTCAGAGGGACACAAACACACCCGGGAGTTGTCATAGCCAATCCCTCCTCAGACAGAAGGCTAGATAAGATGGAGGGAGAGGGAAGGACTGAGAGTGAGAGAAGACAGAGCAGGTGAATGAGGGAAAAGATTGAATGACACACACACACACACACACACACTTTGACTCGGCCCAAAGACTGCATGGACCACTCGAATATGGTTAGATAAGAGCAGTAGATAACACTTATCAACTGAAAAGACGCTTCAGAAAGGGAGACGGAGAGATGGATTGGAAGACGAGGGAGGGAATGAATGGAGCCCAGAGGGAAAGAAAGGCAGCCGTTTAGCTAAGAGGTGAGTCCAGAGGCCTGTTCCCACGGACATGGGGCTCTCGTGGTGTTCTCTAATCCAATGAAGGGACCGAGTTAGACAGAGGGAGAGGGGAGTAGAAGGAATGAACAGGACAAGCGATGGATGAATAGAACACTGAACGAAGTGGAGGGGGAGAGAGAGAGAGAGGCATGACACAGAGCCATTCATTGAGCAGGGACGGCTGGGGCTGGGAGAGAGAGAGCGAGGGACTCACTCTTTAGGCCGAACTCCCCAGTAATTGTCTAGTGTGATTAGGACGGAGAGGGGGATGAGAGGAGCGGCGTAATATCCAGTAATTGAAGCCCTCTTCTGCCATTGTTCCAGCACACACCGATAAGCCCAGGGAGACGAGGGAGGGAGAAAGTGTGAGAGGCATTGAGCGGGGTTGTGAGAAAGGGAGGGAGGGAGTGGAGTAACATTAGTCAAATGTGGCTTCAACATCAGACTTGCAACTTTTCTCAGTGTTTACACTAGCCTTGGATGTGGCATGGCCAAAGCCACAATTCTGCTTCATGCGTGAATTCAGCTATTGGCATACCGTAAATACCTTAGTATATAGACTGCGGTGTACTTATTCTAAAAGCCTTTCATTTTAAATTTGGCTAACAGCTAAAACGCTGCCTACTGGTATTAAGGTAATTCTTGCAGGGATATGTGGTGTGGGGGAGCCGTTGTCGTTACACAGTATCACTCAGAGGGGGGGTATACGGTCAAAGAGAGATTTGATTCTAAATCGGTCCTCTTTTCACGACACAGGCATCTCTCCTTGACCTAGTTTGTGTCTTCAAAGTAGTGTAAAGGAGGAGATGAGAGGTGGCAGGATGTGAGTTAGAGCTGGAGGAAGAGAGGAGGGGGGGTTGACAAGGCAAGGATGAGTAGGAGGAGTATAAACGAGAGAGCGGAGGGAGAAAATAAAGCTTTGTAAACAGCGTCTCCCTTCAACGCCTGTGCGCGTGTCTTTCCACATCTCTCGGCAGCAGCCTTCGTCTTTGATTGTAAGGTGACGTTTGTGTGGAGGATCCACCTCTACGCAGACGACACCATCCTGTATACTTCTGGCCCTTCTTTGGACACTGTGTTAACTAACCTCCAGACGAGCTTCAATGCCATACAACTCTCCTTCCGTGGCCTCCAACTGCTCTTAAACGCAAGTAAAACTAAATGCATGCTTTTCAATCGATCGCTGCCTGCACCTGCTCGCCCGTCCAGCATCACTACTCTGGACGGCTCTGACTTAGAATACGTGGACAACTACAAATACTTAGGTGTCTGGTTAGACTCTAAACTCTCCTTCCAGACTCACATCTCCAATCCAAAATAACATTTAGAATCGGCTTCCTATATCGCAACAAAGCATCCTTCACTCATGCTACCAAACATACCCTCGTAAAACTGACCATCGTACCGATCCTCGGTTTCGGTGATGTCATCTATAAAATAGCCTCCAACACTCTACTCAACAAACTGGATGCAGTCTATCACAGTGCCATCCGTTTTGTCACCAAAGCCCCATACACTACCCACCATTGCGACCTGTACGCTCTCGTTAGTTGGCCCTCGCTTCATACTCGTCGCCAAACCCACTGGCTACAGGTTATCTACAAGTCTCTGCTAGGTAAAGCCCCGCCTTATCTCAGCTCACTGGTCACCATAGCAGCACCCACTCGTAGCACGCGCTCCAGCAGGTATATCTCACTGGTCACCCCCAAAGCCAATTCCTCCTTTGGTCGTCTTTCCTTCCAGTTCTCTGCTGCCCATGACTGGAACGAATTGCAAAAATCTGGAAGCTGGAGACTCATCTCCCTCACTAGCTTTAAGCACCAGCTGTCAGAGCAGCTCACAGATCACTGCACCTGTACTTAGCCCATCTGTCAACAGCCCATCTACCTACCTCATCCCCATAATGGTATTTTTATTTATTTTGCTCTTTTGCACCCCAGTATCTCTACCTGCACAGTCACCTTCTGCCGATCTACCATTCCAGTGTTTAATTGCTATATTGTAATTACTTCGCCACCATGGCCTATTTATTTCCTTAACTTACATAATTTGCACTCAATGTATATAGACTTTTTGTTTTCTTTTGTTCTACTGTGTTGACTATGTTTTGTTTATTCCATGTGTAACTGTGTGTCGAATTGCTACGCTTTATCTTGGCCAGGTCGCAGTTGCAAATGAGAACTTGTTCTCAACTAGCCTACCTGGTTAAATAAAAATAAATACAAATAAAATCCTTCACTATCTATTGCATCTTAGCCGCTCTGTCACTGCTCATCCATATATTTTATATTTATATATTCTCATTCCATTCCTTTACTAGATTGTGTGTATTAGGTTTTGTTGTGGAATTGTTAGATATTATCTGTTAGATACTGCTGCACTGTCGGATCTTGAAGCACAAGCATTTCGCTACACTCGCAATAACATCTGCTAACCCTGTGTATGTGACCAATAAAATGGGATTTGATGTCAAATGTAAGCACGCCTGACTGTCAGTGGCTTTGGATACAAGCGGACCGTACTAGACTACATTAGGTTGGGTTATGCATCGCTGCGATCATCGTTGTGCTACATCTAGCATGTCCCCTCCATTAGCAATAGGTGTTACTGTGATCAGTCATTCCTCCCCGGCCGTTTGTCTGATCCTCAGGACCTGTAAAACGTCCCTCTTCCTCCCTCTGGAATGGGGGTTTTATAATGTCGGTTAGCCTGCCTTTCATCAATTAGCATTAACAGCAGAGAGCCAGTGATCTGAATATGGGGCCATAAATTATTGATTCCAGCACCCCCCCCCCCCCCCCCCCCCGCTTCCATCCACCCCTCCCTCCGCCTGCAAGACTAACCCTGACATTTGGATGTGAGACAGAGGGGGGGGGGGTGGGTGCGAGTGTGTGTTTAGCTTTCGGTGTCGGTGTGTGTGTTCTTAGCTGTTGTGTGTGTGTGTGTGTGTGTGTGTGTGTGTGTGTGTGTGTGTGTGTGTGTGTGTGTGTGTGCAAAGCAAACCTCTTTTAGCCTTAATAATATTCACAGAGAGAGAGAGACTCATTCACCTGCCTTTTTGTCGGCAGTCAAATAATGCTATTTAGTTTTGGTTTTGCGTCATGAGAATGGGTGGCCACGTTCTGTCCAGCTTTCAGATTGGACATTGCAGTAGAAAACAGTCATGTGTATATATAGGCCTAGCTTGACAAATGTAAACTTTGACCTAGGTAACGGCTTGGAAAATGGTAACCAGTACGAGAGTATTGACAACAACGAGCATACAGTGGCGTGTGGGTGTGTGTTTGACCTGTCTAGCGCTCCCTCTGTGTGACTGCCTCCTCCGTAACATCCTGTTTGCCTCCACAATTAGCGTTGTAGATGCTGCTTAGCGTCTTTCTCTTCACCGTACAGTATTACACGTGGTATAGCAGAGCTCAGAGTTACATTGCTTGAGGATGTATATTACATGACCTGTCTCCCTTGATCATAGCGCACTGACTCACTGACACTCTCTCTCTCTCTCTCTCTCTCTCTCTCTCTCTCTCGCTCTTTCTCTCGCTCTTTCTCTCGCCCTTTCTCTCTCTCGCTCTTTCTCGCTCACTCTTTCTCTCTCTCTCGCTCTTTCTCTCTCTCTCTCTCTCGCTCTTTCTCTCTCTCTCGCTCTTTCTCTCTCTCTCTCTCTCTCACTCTTTCTCTCACTCTTTCTCTCACTCACACTCTTTCTCTCTGCTTGAGCTGGGTACTTACTATATGCTTGATCTGTGTACTATATGCTTGATCTGTGTACTATATGCTTGATCTGTGTACTATATGCTTGAGCTGGGTACTATATGCTTGGCCCCTTTTCCAATCACTCCCCCTCTTTCCTTTGATTTTCCCTTTTCTTATTCTTTTAATATATTTTTTAGTCTTTTTTAAAATCTCTCCTAGAGGAACTTGGCACGACCCATTGTTATTAATACGTGTGTTGGGGGGGGGGGGGGGGGGGGGGGGAGTAGACTTTACACGTCCCATTTAATCAAGCCTCTCGCACAAATTGATCAGTTGGGCAGCTGTCCTGGCCAAGCTGTGTGCACTCTCTCTTGTTCTCTCTCCCTCTTTCCCTCATCTGCTATTCATCTGAAATGCCATGGCACTCATCTAAATGTGGAGGGCAATGCAGCCACGCAGTGAACACACTCCCAGATTGCCAACGTGGTTTCTGTCCAACCACCCCGTCCCTTTTTGGGTCCGTCTGAGAGAGCGCAGTCCAGCCAGCTTTGATTTGGGCCTTGGTTTAGAGCCCAGTACCAGCGAAGACGGTCACGTTTGTTATTTAGATACCACATACGGTAGGTACAGTCGTGGCCAAAAGTTTTGAGAATGACACAAATATAAATTTTCACAAAGTCTGCTGCCTCAGTTTGTATGATGGCAATTTGGATATACTCCAGAATGTCATGAAGAGTGAACAGATGAATTGTAATTAATTGCAAAGTCCCTCTTTGCCATGCAAATGAACTGAATCCCCCCAAAAACATTTCCACTGCATTTCAGCCCTGCCACAAAAAGACCAGCTGACATCATGTCAATGATTCTCTCGTTAACACAGGTGTGAGTGTTGACGAGGACAAGGCTGGAGACCACTCTGTCATGCTGATTGAGTTCGAATAACAGACTGGAAGCTTCAAAAGGAGGATGGTGCTTGGAATCATTGTTCTTCCTCTGTCAATCATGGTTACCTGCAAGGAAACACGTGCCGTCATCATTGCTTTGCACAAAAACAGCTTCACAGGCAAGGATATTGCTGCCAGTAAGTTTGTACCTAAATCAACCATTTATCGGATCATCAAGAACTTCAAGGAGAGCTGTTCAATTGTTGTTAAGAAAGCTTCAGGGCGCCCAAGAAAGTCCAGCAAGTGCCAGGACCGTCTCCTAAAGTTGATTCAGCTTCAGGATCGGGGCACCACCAGTACAGAGCTTGAGACGAAGACTTTTGGAGGATGGCCTGGTGTCAAGAAGGGCAGCAAAGAAGCAACTTTTCTCCAGGAACAACATCAGGGACAGACTGAAATTCTGCAAAAGGTACAGGGATTGGACTGTTGAGGACTGGGGTAAAGTCATTTTCTCTGATGAATCCCCTTTCCGATTGTTTGGGGCATCCAGAATAAAGCTTGTCCGGAGAAGACAAGGTGAGCGCTACCATCAGTCCTGTGTCATGCCAACAGTAAAGCATCCTGAGACCATTCATGTGTGGGGTTGCTTCTCAGCCAAGGGAGTGGGATCACTCACAATTTTTCCTAAGAACACAGCCATGAATAAAGAATGGTACCAACACATTCTCAGAGAGCAAGAATGTCCATCCAGGAACAGTTTGGTGACGAACAATGCCTTTTCCAGCATGATGGAGCACCTTGCCATAAGGCAAAAGTGATAACTAAGTGGCTCGGGGAACAAAACATCGATATTTTGGGTCCATGGCCAGGAAACTCCCCAGACCTTAATCCCATTGAGAACTTGTGGTCAATTCTCAAGAGGCAGGTGGACAAACAAAAACCCACAAATTCTGACAAACTCCAAGCATTGATTATGCAAGAATGGGCTGCCATCAGTCAGGATGTGGCCCAGAAGTTAATTGACAGCATGCCAGGGTGGATTGCAGAGGTCTTGAA